>NW_022983544.1:473981-547252 GCF_010093885.1 Aplosporella prunicola CBS 121167
GGGGTGATTGAGTGTGGATGTGGATGTGAATAGGTAAAGGTGATGAGAGGCTGCGGTTGGGGCCGAGGCTGTGTGCTTGATGCGGTGCGGTCGTGTGCTTTTCGTACCTACCTACCTACACAGCAGTGGGGTCGACAATCCACTCCAAACATGTTAAGTGCAATGTGCGAGGGCGGACAGTGCCAGTGCCACCAGAAACCCAGAAACAACAGCCGCGTACTTCCTAAATACGTATTACAGCGTAGCCGCGCCCAGGCCTAATTGGCCAACAGCGCGGCTCTTTAAGAACCCGGTCTGGCGACCACGACTACCTCGTGCCCGCTTGCTTCACTTCGCCAACGCCAAAACTAAAGCAGCAAACTGTGTGGGAATGGAACGGCAACACAAAGCATCTACGCCAAAGGACGGGAAATAAGAAGAATAGCAACAACAACGCAAGCCAGGGATATCTTTCCACTCGCCAAGCACCGCCACCATCACCACCACTACCACAGCTCACCTCACCCCTCAAATCTCTTGGATATAGTTCGCCGGGACACTCTTCACGATTCCTCCCTTTTCAACATCCGCCCATCCATCGCCCGCATCCGGATTGATCAGCACGAAGCGCTCGCCCTCAATCATGCTGTGCTCGGCATCGCTGCGCGCCTCGTAGTCGTACATGGCCTCAGCATACTTCAGCTTCTTGGCGCCGCGCTTGGGTGCCACCGCCGGTCCCTTCTTCTTCATCGTCCCGGCGATGCTCTCTGCCAGTGATGCTGTCGAGTTCGAATACGTTGATGCGGGGCGCACCGGACTCATCGGCAAACTTTCCACGTAGCTGGCCGGCACAAGACCTTCGAGCGCGCCGGCGCGCACTGTTATCCAGCCGGAACCATCTGTCTATGAGTTAATTGATGAAGGACGTGAAAGAGAAAACAGGAGTACTGACCATCTGGCTCGACAATGGCGACATCTTTACCTTCGTCAATGGATATCTCGCCTTCACCATTGGCTTGGTATGGGTAGAGCATCCTGCCTCTAGGCTCATTGGCCCTGTGACCGTCGCCGTTGCTGCTGTCGGGTGCAGCCTCAGGCTTGACGTACTGCGTCGGCGGCGGTGCCATGGCGCGGCTCTTACGCATACCGCCAAGCGCGCTCTTGATCGTCCCACTTCGCTCTGGTTTTTCTGCTTCAGCGTCAGACGCGACGGACATCTTCCGTTGAGCTGGGCTGGCGGAGTACCCAGAGCTCAGCGTATTCATTGAATTAACAGTGTCGCTACGGCCCAGATGGGGCATATCCGACGAAGAGTCTCCTGTACCAAGATTGGCATGAGCGGCATGTGCCTCCTCTTGTCGCTGAGCCTTTAACTTCTTTTTCTCTTCTTTAGACTTCTCGCCGGGACAGTCGGCGGGCACCTTCATTTGACATTTGCTGTGACACGTGTAGCCGCAGTCCTGGCAGTCAAAGCCCTTGGCTGATAGGCCCCAAATTCGCTCCCCGCAGAGATCGCAGTTCGTAGGGATCTTGAACGTTTGGGCCTTGAAGTTGTGTTGCCGTGCGCCGATGCTTACGTCGCCTACAGCAGACATGACGGTCGAAATCTCCACTTCAGCAGTGACCTTGCTCCGCTCCGATTCATGCATTTGCTCCTGCAGATGGAAGATTGCTCGAACGCATTCGACCTCATCCCTCTTGTCTTTGCCCTCCTTGATCAGCTGACGCGTCTTCCTAGCATTCTCAACCTCTCGTCTCTTCTTGTCCAGCTCGCGGTTGTAATCACCCAGCTGGCCCTTGCTCTTCGTCAGAACGTTCCTAAGGAACGTCTTTGCTGTCTCGTCCGTCGGAATTGCGTCATCGTCAAGCCAAACTGGGCTTGGCTCAAAGGCAAAGTCCGGCGGGTCTTGCCACTCAGAAACATTGTGTCTGACAAACATCATGGAGTCCAACACAGGGTTGTTTCTAGGGATCTCGGAAGCCAGGTGGTTGAGGAATTCTGTGCTGCGGGCAAGCGTGGACGTTTCGATTTGTGCTGCGAGGGACCATATCGTGTTCAACTTGGCAACTCGGGTCTCAGACAAATCCTGCAAGCTCTAAAAAGAAATTATCGGTTAACGGCATGCTCAGAAAAAGGTGGAGTTTAGGCACCTTACATCTAGAAGCTCGGGAACATACTCGTGGTAGTATCTTTCCTTTTGCTTATTTGTTACATTGATGTTTATGATGTATGTACTCTGCTGTTTGTCAGCAAAGTTCGTACGGGTACGCAATGTCCTCCCTACCTTTATATTTCTCATCTCCATCTGTTGCTGCTCAAATGCAGCGCGCGCCTTCTGCTTGCCATGGTCGAAAGCGGTGTCCGTCTTCTTACGACGGTTTTCTACCTCCTGACAGACATTGTCGTACTTGCCCTTCTGCTTCTTCAGGTCACTATACGTAGAGTCTCGCTCCTTCTCGAGTTTGGTGGCATAGTCGGTGTGCAATTTCCGTAGCTCTTCGTAGCGACCAGCGGCAATCTTTAGGGGCTCGGCGAGGTTCGTGATGAGTTGCGTGGAGAATTGTTCGTGTTCGTTTGCTCTGTTTTCCAGTGTAGCAAGCTGCTGTTGCCATGTGGTCATGGAAGCGCTGCGGGGACGCGTCAGCGAGGCGGTCTGCTTTCGGGGACCAAAGCAGCGGGCCATACCACTCCAGAGAGCCGGGGGTAACAGTAGGGTTCTCGCCCACACTGAGCAAGCTAGTCTTGCGCGCCTTCTTCTCGAAGTATTTCTTGGCCAGCGCGTTCAACTTCTGTGAGTACTCTTTCTCTATCGCGCTGCGTTCACGGTAGAACTGTTCTATATCGCCGAGCCACGCAATGCCGTTCGCGACCTACGCCATGCCGTGTCAGCAAGTGCCGGAGGTGTTCCGCGCCCGCCTGAGGTTGTAGGCGTGCGGTCCGGTGGTAAAAACACACGTACCCAGGCATTGACGGGCTTGAAGCCATCCTGTCCCGAAGGTTAGTCCAAGCGCAACAGACCGATCCGGGGGAGGGAGGCTCACCTTGAGTTCTGCGCCAAAGTTTGGCGCGATGTCCAGTTCCGCCATGAATGAAGATTTAGAGTGTGCTCGAATGGGCGCGAGAGTGCATGGAAGAGATGCGGAGGTGAGACAGTAAACGCTGGGCCGCAACGGAGCATCCGAGGGGTCCCTGCCCGCTCGCGACAGGCGACCGAGGGGACCGGCGATGACGGCTGACGGCGCCGCCAAAACTTCGGTAATCGTTTAGGTAGGTACGACCAGGTCCCGCCTTGCGCGCGCCTGCAGCTCTGGAACAATTGAGCTTTTGCCCAACCCCACCATCCCACATATAACTAACTACCCCGCCAACTCCCTTGCGACCTTGGGCCAATCCTTCCTTTCACATCTCTGACAGACAGTCCCGTTGCGTCTCCCCTGCCTAGGCTGTAACGCGAAACCTTTATCGCAGCCCACTCTTTAACAAGGCAGTAGCGACAACATCTCCCAGCGGGCCCTATACAAATCTCACAATGTCCGACACTCCTGCTCAACCGGAGAGCGCAGCTCCCTCTCTGGAGGATCGCATCTCTAAGGACGATGCTCCCCCGACCGGCGATGTCGAACAAGCGCAAACCGATGGCACCACCGAGCAGTTGGGCGGCAGCGGTCTCCAGGAGCCGGAGTATGATGTCGAAGTGAAGCTTGCCGACCTGCAGGCCAACCCGAACAACCCTCTCTACTCCATCAAGACGTTCGAACAGCTCAACCTGTATGTTTAACATCCCGCGGCAGGAAGATCTACTTGACAGCGTTGATCTGACTTGTCTGATTCTAGGAACCCGGACATCCTCAACGGCCTTTATGATATGAGATTCTCGAAGCCGTCCAAGATTCAAGAGAAGGCGCTTCCTCTGCTTCTCATGGACCCTCCTACGAACCTCATCGGCCAGTCTCAGTCTGGTACTGGAAAGACAGCGGCCTTCACGCTCAACGTTTTGAGCCGCATCGACCTCAATACGCTGCAGCCGCAGGCTCTGGTCCTGGCCCCTAGTCGTGAGCTGGCCCGTCAAATCCAGGGAGTCGTGCAAACAATGGGCAAGAAGTTGCAGAACCTCGTTGTCACCGCTGCCATCCCGGATCCTACTCGCCGTAACCAAAAGTTTGAAGGACAGGTTATTGTCGGGACTCCGGGTACAGTCATGGACATGATCAGAAAGAGGTTGCTGGATCCCAGGGGTATCAAGGTCATCGTTCTTGACGAGGCAGACAACATGTTGGACCAGCAAGGGCTGGGTGACCAATGTAAGAGGGTTAAGGCGTAAGTCACCTACGATTCTTTTCTTATGGTTGGCACTGTTAACTAACGTCTTTCTAGCTTGCTGCCAAAGGATTGTCAGGTCGTTCTGTTCTCTGCCACTTTCCCCGACGAAGTCATTCGCTATGCCAAAATCTTTGCTCCCAATGCCAACCAGATCACTCTCAAGCACGAGGAACTTACGGTGGAGGGTATCAAACAGTTCTACCTCGATTGCGAGGGAGAAGAGGACAAGTACAAGGTCCTTCTTCAGTTCTACGGCCTGATGACGATCGCCTCATCTATTATCTTCGTTAAAGTAAGCAATCATATCGCTCTCCAAATATGCTTTACACGTTTTAACGATTCGATAGCGGAGAGACACTGCTGCCCAGCTCGAAGCGCGCATGACAGCTGAGGGCCATAAAGTTGCTCAGCTGAGCGGAGCCCTTGACGGACCTGCGCGTGACAGCATCATCGATAAGTTCCGTAGCGGAGAAGCCAAGGTGCTTATCACGACCAACGTCTTGGCTCGTGGTATTGATGTGCAGTCCGTGACTATGGTCATTAACTATGTAAGTGTGATATGTACTCTGGAAAGTTTCCCGTTGCTGATTTATTCAGGATGTTCCCGAGCTTGCCAATGGCGGCCCCGATCCTGAAACCTATCTGCACCGTATCGGTCGTACTGGACGTTTCGGCCGTGTTGGTGTCGCGATCAGCTTCATTCACGACAAGAGGAGCTGGCAGAACCTGGCCGAGATTGCCAGCTACTTCAACACGGAACTTCTTCCCTTGAGTACAAAGGACTGGGACTCTGTCGAGGACATCATCAAGAAAGTTATCAAGAGCTCGCGCGCAGGCAAGTCGACGGCTGAGATGACTGCTGCGTAATTGGCACCAATGCTATGCACTGAAAAGGCAGCGACTTCTTGCTAGCGAAAAGACCAACAGGGCTCCATGATTAACCTGTACCACGCCGTGGTTATGAGAAGGAAAGAAATTCTGTAAGGGACGATATCATGGATTGGCGTTTTGCTAGCGATATTGGCGAGGTTTTTTCCATGAAGGATTGAACAGCAAAAAATGATTTATGAAGATCTGGGGGGCAGCGGTTAGATTGATTGTGCCTCGAGAAAGGCGAGCATGGGAGTGAAGGAATTCAAATTCTACATGGTATGGTCTGCATGAGACCCTGCTCTGCAGCGTTCCTATATGATTCCATGCCTGTTGCGTGAAGCTTCGACGCGGAGATCGACCGGCCCCGCCCCGCAACAAATGACCTTCGGGAACGAGCACGTCACTCGGCCTCTAATCACGAAACCAGTCGCCAGCCACAGAAGCTACGGTATGCTCTCTTATCGCGACCAAAATCTGTCCCATGCAGGAACACCAACGCTGATCATGCAAGATACTTTGCAGATCCAGATTCTCGTTTGTTTACGTGCGATCGAGGCCTGCGACAATTGCAAGCTAGCTGGCTAGTCCCCGCGTGTGAGCTTCCTGGAGGAGCACGTAACCGGCGGCGCACATTATGGGGCTTTTCAGTCATAAGACGTCCCGGAATGGAGGTACTGCAGATGTCGGACCTGCAGGATCGCAGCGTCGCACTGCGTCTTCATCATCATCATCTTCCTCGAGCTCATCTTCTTCAAGCTCCAACAACTCAGCCAGGGACCGCGAAATCCAGCCCATTGTCCCGGCAGACCCGCCCAAGCGTCGCGAGAGCCAGAAAAGCGTTACCTTCAGCGAACCACCGCAACACTCCGCGCGTAATCGTGCCAGCGTACCGCCGACCGCCGATATGGACGGCAGCAGTGCTGATGAAACGACGGCGATCATTGGTTCCAGAGGGAATGGACAAAAAGATTACAAGACAGGCACCCCGTATGCAGGCAACGGGATAGCAACGGGGCGCCAAGGGAGTGCGAGCTCTTCGTTGAGGTCTAGACGCCGAAGCACGCAGGAACAAGAAGCTGCTGCGGCTGCGGCTAATGGCCATAGATGGTATCACCATCTTGCGGAGAACTACGGGAGTATAGAGCTGGAGAACAAGGGCAGTGTAGCCCGGGATCATTTGGCGCTGGGTAGGTTCTCTGTGCGGCATATGCTGCTGGTGATAGAAGAACTGGAGGACCTCGAATGCTGACGCCCGTTCACAGAGCGTACGTTCTTGGCCTGGCTCCGCACGTCTCTTTCTTTTGCTAGCATCGGCATCGCCGTGACTCAGCTGTTCCGCCTCAACACCTCTCTCTCTGACGATGCTTCGCCTGCCGAGCGGCACCTGAGGCATGTCGGCAAACCACTAGGCGCTACGTTCATTGGGATTTCTATCGTCATGCTCTTAATAGGGTTCCATAGGTACTTTGAGAGCCAACACTATATTATTCGGGGAAGATTCCCGGCTAGCCGAGGTAGCATCGTGCTGGTGTCCCTCATTGCTGGCTCGTTGATTGTGGCGAGCTTGGTAGTCGTCCTTGCAATTGCGCCCAAGCTCTTTGAGAAGAAATAGTTTGGCGGGTTGAAGAGATGGAGATGGTATGACCTTCGTTTGAGGGAGAGAAAAAAGTTATCTGGAGAAGAATTATCCTATGGGTTGGAGTATAGGAGACAGTTTGGCGTCGATGAGCAATGCCAGCGATGACTATGATTGGCGATGATTAGGACGGACTCTTATGCTGTTGGGCATTTATGAGTTACTACTTTGTATACTTAACCAGTCCGATGTAAGTGGCTGAAGATAAAGTTTACCAAGTCAAATATCTATCACGGTGTCGCTTGACAACCGCTCGAAAATTGGCGTTAACATATCTGATGACCCTATTATACAGCAGTAGTCGATGTATCAAATATGTGTTCGGTGAGGGACATATCGCACTAAAGATGTTAAGAGTTGCGGATGTCCGTTTGGCGTTTGGAGACAGTGAGGGGTTATGTGGACATGGAACAGAAGACAGGCATGAAGACATGGGTGAAATTATTCCCCCAAAATAGATAACTTTTCCGGTATACCAATACCAAGCCCACTCAATGATCGTAATACTATCTTTGATTCTAGAATCGCTCTGCTTTTGTCCGTAGTTTGTGTTTGGAGCTTGACAGCTGCTGCGCCACATGCGCCACGTTACCCCGGATGAAGTGAATCCCCGAGGTGAGGCCCCAGCCACAGGTCAGCCCAACTCCGACAACGTCAACCCCCCGGCGCCCCGCTAGGCACGTATACCGCTACTCCCCAACTCCACGACCACTCGCTGTCCAGCCGTTTGATTCATTTTCATTCGCATCCGCCTTCGGCCGCTCCTTGAACAACATGGCGGAAGCACCCATCGGTACGGCAGCTCCCCCGAGCTCCCTACGGACCACACTGACGCAGCTACCCCCATAGTTCTCGACGGCGGTACCGGTTTCCTCAAGGCCGGTTTCGCGGGCCAGGTTGGTTCATTGCCCCCAGTGAACCTCCGCAGAGCTAGGCTGATGGATGTCCTCTTTCTTTAGAACTTCCCGGACCACCAGTACCCCTCGATAGTCGGCCGCCCTATCCTACGATCTGAGGAGCGCGATGCAGGCGACATAGTGCTGAAGGATGTCATGTGTGGTGACGAGGCAGCAGCGGCGCGGTCAATGCTACAAATCACATACCCCGTACGATTCCCCGAGCTTCAATGCTCTACAACGGAAGCTGGCGCAATGGAGGGGCTGGAACGTGCTGACATGGCATTACCCGCGACAGATGGAAAACGGCATTGTCAAGCGATGGGACGACATGCAGCACCTGTGGGACTATACGTTCTTCGAGAAGATGAAGATTGACCCAACGGGCCGCAAGATCCTGCTCACCGAGCCGCCGATGAACCCCCTTAAGAACCGCGAGCAGATGGCTGAGGTCATGTTTGAGCGTTACAACTTTGGTGGCGTCTACGTGGCGATCCAAGCTGTGCTGGCGCTTTACGCGCAAGGTCTCTCCTCGGGTGTCGTTGTGGACTCCGGTGATGGTGTCACCCACATTGTCCCCGTTTACGAGAGCACCGTGCTCAACCACCTTACCCGGAGACTGGATGTTGCGGGCAGAGATGTTACGCGGAACCTGATTGCTCTCCTGCTGAGGAGGGGTTACGCGCTCAACCGCACGGCTGATTTCGAGACTGTCCGCCAAATCAAGGAGAAGCTGTGTTATGTCTCATACGACCTGGAGCTGGACCAGCGCCTGAGCGAGGACACGACTGTGCTCGTAGAGTCATATACCCTTCCGGACGGCAGAGTTATCCGGGTCGGAAGCGAGCGATTCGAGGCACCGGAGTGCCTGTTCCAGCCACACCTGGTGGATGTGGAGCAGCCGGGCATGGCCGAGTTCCTGTTCAACACCATCCAGGCGGCTGATGTCGACGTCAGGTCTGATCTCTACAAGGCCATCGTGCTGAGTGGTGGCAGCAGCATGTACCCGGGTCTGCCTAGTCGTCTGGAGAAGGAGCTGAAGCAGCTGTGGTTAACGAAGGTCTTGCAAGGCAACCCTGAGAGATTGAACGTGAGTGGCATTCCGGCAGTGGCAGCTCGTTTAGTTACTGTGCTCTATGCTGACTAGCTTTCGCACAGAAATTCAAGGTCCGCATTGAGGATCCCCCGCGGAGAAGGCACATGGTCTTCATCGGCGGTGCCGTCCTGGCGAACATTGTAAGATTTTTGGCTCTCTCCTCGACATGTCATATTTCCAATGCTGACTTCACTCGCAGATGGCCGACAAGGAAAGCATGTGGGTTACCAAGGCGGAATGGGATGAGCAGGGTGCGAGGGCGCTGGAGAAGCTGGGCGGTAGATGATGTGCATAAGCTTCATAGAGAGCCTACTGATGCTTGCTGTTGGTAGTACGGGGCTTCCGCGGTAGATGTCAGGCTAAAAGTCAGCTTGAAAGACCAAAGTTCAAGAATCAGCAATTTCTGCAGCGACATATCAATCTTCAAAGGACCAACGTCGCACGTGCTCTCTGGTCCCTCTACGTAGTCCCTTCAGCTGGAGCTAACAAACAAAGATCAATGTCTAACAAGCACCGGCGCAGCAGATCCTTAACAATCATCTCTGATCCACAATGAGGGCAGCTCGGCACTTGTACTACGTAAGAAAGAAGCGCTTACAAGGGCAACAGGAACGCCTCGGCGGCGTAGATCCCAGCAGGACGGGTGGAGAAGAAAGTCATCCGCCCGCCTCCCCTCATCCCTACATCCTTCTCTCCGCAGAAAACGCACCCCAGGACCCTTAGGCCGAGAGATCGCTTCCCTTCCCCGCATTGTCCACATGCCTCGTCCCGCGCTGACCGGTCGAAG
Organism: Aplosporella prunicola CBS 121167; assembly: GCF_010093885.1. Classification (NCBI taxonomy): domain Eukaryota; kingdom Fungi; phylum Ascomycota; class Dothideomycetes; order Botryosphaeriales; family Aplosporellaceae; genus Aplosporella; species Aplosporella prunicola. Next base: position 483,570 of record NW_022983544.1, read on the forward strand.
ATGACAGATCCCAAAACGACGCCGTCGAGGCGCGGTCTCGTGCGCGGGCCGTGATCTTCAAGACCTCCCTAAACTAACCCTTGGTCTGAACTCGAGCAAGCGGAAAGTTGACCGGTTCTTTCTCGCTGTTTTTGCCGTCGTGCTACATACGAGTGTCGTCGTAATACAATAGGAGAATAGGAGAATAGTGGGCTTTTGACTGAGAATTTTCTGCGAGCGAATGGCGCTGCGTTAATGAGTGGCGATGGTTTTTTTCTGAAAAGACTGATTTGCAATGCTGCTAAGCACGTGTTCGTTTGCTCACCGACCTGTTCAGTGTGGGTGATGTAGATAGGTACTACAGCGCGTTAGAGCAGTTCCCACGTGCCGATCCAGGGAGTAGTTTGTTGTACTACGTAGATAGTAGTGGGCACTAATATTGTACACCGCACTCTTGCCTACAACAAGGAGCCTACCCACGCCTCCACCTACCTACAATATTTGCCACAAACCCCCTACCTCTCTTCCTCCCTATCCATCCCATCCCCTATTGTATAACGCGTCCCCAAGCAACCAGGCCTCCCAATGTGTCTCGCGAGCCCTGCCCCGTCCCAATCGTACGACTCCCGTCCCTTCTGCATTAATCGAATCTACCAGTGCGCGCGCGGCTCGGCGCGCTCCCTCTCGCGCACGCCATGGTGAGCCGCGCTCCGCACTTGCAATATCGCACGCGAGCGGCCGAAGCAAGCCCGCGCGTGCGTGCCTGCCCCATGGAGTTTCCATGTAGGAGTAGGAGTACGAGCAACTACCTACTAGCTCCCTCCACATACCTACCTACCGAGCACCACAGCGGTACCTGTACCTTGACGTAACTACGTCCCGTATGGATGTAGCCCCAAGCCTTACGTAGTGCGCAGGGTAGGTAGGTAGGTAGGTAGGTAGGTAGACAGCCTACAAGCAGTCCAAGCGCAGGCACGCACGCAAGCGGCGCCCCCATATCGCTAGGCGGCAAGCGGGCTAGCAGCGTCTTCCGGCTCTGACGCACGCACGCAAACCGCAGCGCAACGACAACGCCGCGGGTTTTGCGAGAGAGTGCGACGACCGGAGGCGGGCCTTGGCGCCGTGACCCTTGTGCTTGGGCCCTTGGGGGGGCCGCGGCGCGTAGGGCAGATCGGTGGGCGCCGCTGACGTCGGCGAAGGCGCTGTGCGCTGCTCGCTGCTGCTCGTTGCTCGTTTGGCTGCCGGGCACGGGCGCCGTGCCCGGTGCGCGTTTTGCGTCGCTCCGCGGGGGCGTGCGTGCGTGCGATGGGTAGCTTGCTTGTGGATCGTGGGTTGCGGCGTGAGTGTTGTGGAGGACGCGACGCGCTGGGAAAGGGACTTGCAGGGCGGGCAGGGCGGAAGCAGGGTACTGTAACAGGTTTTAGGGGCAGTGAGACGAGGGCAATGGAAGTGGATGGGCAAGGGTAGGGCAAGTGCCGAGGAGGGGCTTGCAGGAAGGGCAGATTGGCGACGTTGGGTGAGATCGGCTTGAAGACGACGACGATGTTGAATGTTGAAGAAAGTTGTTGTTGTTGTTAGTTGATGATTATTGCGATTATCATGTCCCCGAGCATGCGAACCATTTCCCGACTTTCATATCGCTACCCGTCGCGTCATGGCCTGCAGCATCCCAAACACGCCATGGGCTGGGCAGCATCAAATGACAATCGCTGCAAAATCAAACGACGGGCGAGTCGAACGGGCAGATCGCGCAGCAACAAGCAAGATCGGCTGGATCTTCATCATGACCAGCAGCCATCAACGACTGCTGCAATGCAACCTCCAACAAGCAAACCACCGTCTCGCCGCCGACTTGTCACCGAGCAAAGCACCTTGTGCACTGCGCGCATGGGCGGGCCAGTTACATAGCGCGCTCCCAGAGAGTCAGGTCATGTCGATTCCTTCTGTCATTCTGTCTCAATAATTGCCATACCTATCAGATGGTTGTTGTGGCACCCTAGCCACAGGCGTCGACTCGTCCCGCGCCGCGAAACATGGCGCGACGAAAAGCGGGCCCGCCCGCTCGCAGGCTCGATGCCCGTCTGCGGGGTCGCCGTCACTGTCATCGTCGCAACGACCCGGGCGGGTCTGGCGGCCTCGGCCCCCAGTCGCGGTGACGTCGCGCCTCTGGTCAGCCAACACAAGCCTCGGCGGCTGCTGCCGAGACAGACGAGACAAAAAAAAGAAAAAAAATTGAGAGTCAAGAGTGTCGCGCAGACGCAGGGTCTTTGCTGGTGGTGGGCGACGACGACACGCCTATGGCTCGCTGTCGCTGGCAAGGCGACGAGTCGTTGTCGTTGCAGAGGAAATATTACCCAATTCGGTAGGCGGCACTATGTACGCACGTAGTAGCAATAAAACTACCTAGCGTACACGAGCGCGCTCGTATCTCGTCATGATGAACGGTTGCGATGCGGCGCAACGTCGAATGCGAACGCCACGGCCTGCCAATTGCGACTTGGTCTCGGAGCCCTAAAGGCTGACGCATGCCGAAGAAGAAGCCAAGCAGCTTGGTCGTCACAGAAACGCACCGTCGGGGATGTGAGGGGGGGCTGTGCGAAAGCAGCAGAGAGATAGAGTAAAAAAAAAAAAAAGTATTGCGACTTCGATGTCAAAGATTGCCGCATCGGGACATGGCTGCCGTGCGACGGCGCATCAGCATCATCGCGTCTCGTCCACCCATCTCCATTCTTCCTCGACGTCCGTCGCCTTGGTCTCCGCTCCTCGCTCGTCATACTGCCAACGAACGCCCACCACGCGCGTGCACTCGTTCGTTGCCAGAAGCGTTAGCGATCGAAGGATCCATCACCATCGTCCATTGATCACCGGGCATCGCACTGGGGCACTTCCTTGTCGCGCCGGCAACAAATTCCATCCATTGTCGTAGTTGTTGTTGTCGTTGTCGACAGGCCGGGCGTTTAGACGGGCAATTGCGCTTCGGTGGCTTCCTTGGCGGCACCAGGCCCGCATCGCGCGACCGCTCCAAGCGAGGCTTCGAGAAAATTCACAGCGCAACCCCGCTGATCCTACTACCGTCTCGTTTGTTAAGCTTGCCTGCTCCAGCGGCGCCCCCAAAGTAGTAGGCAGCGTGCTCGTGCGCCCCGGACGCTTCCAGGGCCCCTCCCCCGGCTCCCTGGCGTCTGTTGCCCGCCCACTACGACCGATACTCGACCGTGTCTCTAGAGAAGAGACAGTAGAAGCAGTCGTCCGGCACACGACACAGACACGCTAAACGTTGCAAAAGGAGCGGATTTCAGGGTGAAACGGGCGCATTGAGCATCATCGGGCTGATTGACCCAAGGCTTGGCGGAGCCCCTCCAACACACACCCTACCACGTACGCCCTCTCGACTCCCTGTTACTCCCATCAACACCCACGACCCTCGGCTTGCCCTGCGATCGGCATCGCCCGCGAGCTAGTAGGCCATCATGTCGTCGTACCTCTCCAACCTGCTCACTACCACGACATCACGCTACAACTCGCTCCGCCGCAACCTCCTCTCCGAAGAGACCGACGGAGACACCGAGGACGACTCGCACATCTCGCGCGTTCTGCGCGCCTATTACGTCGAGACAGGCCGTCCCTTCCCGCCATGGCTCCCGCCCGACCCCAAGGCCCCGCAGTCGGCGCCCGTCCAGCAATTCGCCCGCTCCAGCGCCCCTCAAGCCGCCAGCCCTGCACCCGGCAGTCGCGCCGGGCTCAGCGACCTCTGGGACTCGCCCGCCCAGCAAGCTCCCCCGGCGCAGCCCATGTCGCTGCGGTCGCGCGGTCAGCCCCAACCCCGGCCCGGCACGGGCGGCGGCCGCGGCGGCTTCCTGCAAACAGAGCCAGCGGCAGCAGCCCAGGGCCGCCCGCTGCCCAGCCAGCGAGCCGGCAGCTACCAGAGCGCGCACTCGCAGGCGTCGCGCCCCAGCTTTGACGGCACATCCAGCGGTGGGGGCTCGGCACAGGAGAGACTGAAGGCAAGACTATGGGGTGGCAGCAGAAGCGGCAGCCCCGGCCCTAGCCCTGGCTCCGGCAGCCCTGGCCAGCGTCCCAATCCTTTCGACAGATCACAAAACAGCAGCCCGCAGGCGTACGGGGGCGGCGGCGGAGGAGGAGGAGGGGCTTACGACACGGCGGGCGGGGGATACAGTCGACCGGGGCGGATCGGACTGCCTAGCGGGCCTAGGCCAAACAGATGAGGAAATGGAGACGGAGAGGGTGGAGGTGAGGTGAGCTGAGGTGAGGCGAGATGAGCGTGGTAGTTGCTGCTGCTGCGCTATTCGGTCAGGAGAGGAGGGGGGGGGGGCATGTTGTATAGCGTTCAGCGGGTTAATGGTGTTAGCGTTTAGAAGAAGAGGGCCACGGTCGGTCCGGGTCAGGGCTGGGCACACAAACACACACACACACACGAGCGGGGCCGTCGCATACGTTTGCTCTGCTACAGGCGCTATATTCACGCAGAGCCACGGCGGTTGCCCAAAGGAGGAGCAGAGCATATAATGGGGGGAGGGGGCGCGGGCTATAGCTGAGGAGGTGGAGGAAGCCGGTGGGATGGTGCGGCGTAGTAGGTGAGGTGATGGGGCAAGCGATCGCTCTCTCATTTACTCTCTCTCTTTCCCTAGGTCCCGAGCAGTGTCGGGCGTTGGGCGGGGAGGGAGAGGAGTCCGGAGCCGCGGGCACCGGAATCCGTCTTTCAGTCCGTCAGTCACAGCCAGGAAGCCAATCAGTCAATCAGTCAATCAACCTAGGTAGTCAGTCAGTCGAGTCGGAGTCGGCGTCGGCGTCGGAGTAGCAGAGCAGACGAGGAGCAACAATAATCGTCAGGACTTGTTTCGTGCTGTGCCTACTCCTAGTGTCTGTCTACCTACGAAGGGAAAGTGGTGTCCGCGATCTGCGCGCGTCATTGATTTGATTGCTGCCGCTGCGAATGCCCGGTGCGTGACTTTGACTGACTGTCTGTTACTGACTGCCACTCACTCGCTCGCTCACTACCTATATTATTCAGGTACAATACCAACTCACGTTCAGACCCTAGGCTGTCCGACGGGCACCAAGCAGCAGCGCCCACTATTAGTCCTCCTCCGGCGCGACCAGTAGGTAGTTAGATGCCCGGATCCGCACACCAGCAGCAGCAGCAGCAGCAGCAGCACTATCGCCGTGCCATCGCCGCGCCAGCGCTTATCCCTCGGGCTCAGCGCGACCGTAAACTCCGTGGCTAACAGGTACAGTCACCGCATCCTCAGCAGAAATTTCTTTCCCTTTCTTTTATTTTATTTTATTTTTTCTTTTCCCCGACGATAGCATTTTGCCAGCGCAGCGGGCGCCAGCCGCGCCTATTGTCCGTCACGATCACGATCACGATGGCGCTAGCTAAGGCGGCTAAGGTAGGTTGAGGAGGGGAGGAGCGGAAGCGGTGGCAGCGGTGCTAAGGCTACGCACGCCTGGTTGCTGCTGGCTGCTGCTGCTATTTTTGCGCCGCGATGGGGTCGGTCGTTGGAGGTGGAGCGGCTAGCTGCTAGGTACTGTAGCAGGATTCCAGGTTTTTGGTGACGGGCCCGCTGATCCGGAGGTCGGAGGACTGACTGCGCGGGCTAGGTAGCTAGCTAAGGTAGCTAGCTAGCTGCAGAGGTTAAAATCTCGCGATGGCTTTGTTGGCTGCGTTGGCTGCCAGCGAAGCAGGGCATGGCTGTTGCTGCCATGGAGCGGGACGGAGCGGTCACGCGCGGTAGGTGGTGTGGATTGCTGGGTTGAGGTGAGGAGGAGGTGAGAGGGGGACGCTGGAGGTGCTGCTGCTGCTGTGGGTAGGAGGGAGGCCTCGATGCGAGGCACGCGGGCGCCGAAAGAGGAAATGTCATTGTCTAGGTTCCGTAGATGGTATAGTAACCTAAACCCCCTCGCGCAACAACAACAACAACAACAACAGCAGCAGCAGCAAGCACCAGCGGAAACGCGTTTGTCGGCGTTGACGGCGGAGGATCAGCAGCAGGTACTCCGGAGGACCTACAATACCTTGTTCATCACGGGCACCGAGAGGTATGTAGTGGCTGCCTGAACCAACCGCACCGCAACGCACCGCACCGCGCCAGGCAAAGCGTTTAGCCACCACGACCACGACCACCGCCCACCACCACCACCACCACGCGCAGTGATGTACACAGTACGATTCCAAACCCACGCACGCACCGACGCCTCGCCGAGCACGGACGGAGCCACAGACTCACAGTCCACATTGACACGCGCCGCCGTGCCAGTGACACCCTGGGCGGCGATCGCGCGGCGCGCGAGAAGGGAAATGCGTAGGTCGTGCGTGGTACCCTATTGTACCGAGATGGGTGCGGGCGGGCGGACTGCGGGTTTGGGTGTGTGCGTGTGCGTGTGTGTGTGGGGGGGGAGGTGTGCTTGGGTGCTGTGTTTCAAGGGGGACCTAGGGAGGGTCGAGGGTGCGCGCTTGGTTGGCTGGTATTGTATTGTACCTAGTGTTGTAGGTTTGGAGGTGGGCTGTTGAGCGTGGTGCAATGGGTGGATTTTGCCTCCTCCTCTTGCTGCGCCTGCGCTGCTGTGCTGTGCGTGTGTGGCTCATCTATCTCGTCGTCGGAAGTCGGCTCCTCCTAGGTCTTAGTGAAAAAATAGCAGCACCTAGCAGTGCATGAGCATGGCATGGGACAAGGCGACGAGAGACACGAGCAGCGCGTTACGTTAGAGCAAAAGCGTGGGTCCCGCAATGCAGGCAAGTTGCTTGTTCGCGCGAACCCAGCTGGCACTCAGTGACATTTTTTCTTCTTAATTTTCTTGACACCTGGTCCTGGTGCTCACTAGGTAGGTTAGTTAGTTAACTGCGATCGCACGCTCGCACGCACGCTGGCTGTGGAGCCGCGCCGCGCGATGTGTAGGGCAGAGAGAGGGCCACGCCTGCGGCCTGCTGTCCAGGCCAGGTGTAACTATGCCTTGTAGTAGATAGACACGCCAGGTAGTGTGACTTTCATCTATTACATTAAACGTGCCTACAGTCTGCCCGCGCCATTTTGTATTTGCCTGCGCGCTATTGTATGTGTGTGTTTGTGTGTGTATGATATTGATAGAGAGCGCTGCTGCGTACGTACGTACGAACGAACGTTCGTCGCGTCGCAGGTAGTAATCCGTAGTAGGTCGCGCTCGCCTGCCTGCCCGCCTGCCTATTTACACGGCAATAGTGCCAATTACCTCCTAGAGCATCAACCCATCCAATCCAATGCCATTGCCATGCCAATATGCCATCACCGCGCGTCCCTCCCTACCCAGCAAAGCGCATCCGCTCCACTCTCCTCGCTCGGCAGGCGCCGTCCCTCCCCCTGACACCCCCACCCACCCACGCCCCCTAACCAGCACCAGCAAGCCAGCAACGCAAAACACGGCCCAGGGCCCACGGTCCACGGCCCAAGGCGCGCGCGCGCGAGCGCAAACGCCAACGGGCTTCCGCACCCAGTAAGGTAAGCAACTAACATGGACTTGCGCACGCACGCAGGACCCTCCGCTCCCCTCCCATGCCAATGCCATGCCATTGCCCATGCCATCCCACAAACCCACAACCCACAAGCCCACCCCCCACCCAACCCAACCAGTGCACCCGCCTAACCACAAACACGCCGCAGCGGCCCCCTGCCCGCTCCGTCGTTCGTTCCCCTCTGCCATGTGTCGCGCGCGAAGATCATGACGGCACAGTCGTGCGACCCCGGCCGGGCGGGTGAGTGAGTGGGTGCGCGCCTGCTTGCTTGTGCCTGTGCCTGTGGACTGCTGATGCGGCTGCGACTGCGGCTGCGGCTGCGGAGATTGGCTCAGGACCTGTGCGCGCGACTGTGTGGGGACGAGGGGAGAGATCGAACGAGCGGGCGGGTGGGCGAGCGGCTGTCGCGGGGCGGGTGCTTGCCTTGAGTGCTGTTTCGAGGGGGAAGGGGGACGAGTCGTTTAGCGATTTGGTTTTAGTTTTTTTTTTATTTATTTATTTATTTATTTATTTATTTTTTTTATTGCGGGCTTGGTGTGTGTCCGTGTGCGTATGTGTGTGTGTGTGTGGAGTGGGTAGCTGCTGCTGCTGCTGCTGTTGTTGTTACTGCTGTTGTTACTGCTGTTGCTGCCGTGCCGTGCTGTGCCGGACGGAGCGGACGCGAAGTTTGGGGCGTGGGTTCTTTCTTCGTGCCGAGGGGGGTTCAGTGGTGTGGTTGTATGCGGGCGGGTGGGGTTGGGGTTGGGGTTGGGGTGATTTGCGGGTGAGATGGCGGGTTGGCTGGAGACACGGACGCTGATTTCCTTGCTATGATGGGGGGTTTTATGCCGTGCAATGTAAGATGACGATAGCAACGACGACGGCGACGATGATGACGACGACGATGATGATGGTGATGGTGTCGAAACGAGTTTTTTCTTTGTTCAATGCTGTAGCTTGATGGTATCTCTGTAGAGAAAGAACGAGAGACGCGGCTGGCTGGCTGTCTGTCCTCGTGGTGGTATGGTATAAAAGATAGATGCTGGCAAAAAACAATGCTGCTGATGGTAACGATGACGATGATGATGCTAGATGATGGGAGCAGCTGTGTGCGTCCCTGGTATCGCTCAGACGCCGAAAAATGCTGTGACGGAAAACGGTAAGGAAACAAAAGCAACCCGCCCCAAACGCCCTTCCTTTGCCCCAACCCCCTAGATGCCCCCCAAAAGAACCGAAATCGTCAAAGCCGACGCACGCGGCGGCGTAGCCGGGCAGAAAGAAGAAGGGAAAAAGAGACAGGCCTAGCAGCCGCCGACCGATGTCGGGCGGCCCGGCGAAATGGGCCCGGCGCGCTTGACCTCGTCCTGGATGAGCTTCTCGACGAGGTCAGATTGGGAGCCGGCGGCGAGGGCGGCGGCGGAGCGGGCTCCGGCAACGAGGTAGTCGCCCTGGCCCTCGAGCTCCAGAGGCGTGACGGGGCCCGGGGAGCCGAGGGGGTTGAGGCGCGGCGAGACGGGGCGAACCGTGGCCCCGCCCGTCGACGACGCGTGCATGTTGCGGGCGGCCGTGGCCAGCAGCTCGCGCTGGTACAGGTACAGCTGGCGTTGGGCCTCCGAGTACTGCCTCTGTTGGGCGTAGGGCGACGGTGGTGGCTGCGGGCTATTGGGGTTGGTGGATGGCGTCTGCGCCGCCGATGACGACTGCGACGGGAAGTTGGCCGGGTGGAAGCGTGGCAGCGAAGGCAGCTTGAGGCTCGATGTGTTGCTGCCACTTCCGCTACCAGTGCCGCCTGACGAAGACGAGTGCTGGCGGTGCGGAGGGCGCAGGCGGTTCTGCGAAGGTATGGTGGAGGCTGGTGGAGGCATCATGGTGGCGGCAGCGACGCGGGTCTTTGGCGACATGATCAAGAGAGAGAGAGATGTGGTAGAGGTAGCGGTAGTGAGGGCTGCTGGATGGGCGACTACTTGCTGGCGGGGATGGGGAGTGTTATATCTGGGCAAGGCCAGGCAGGGTGGAGAAGTTGGGCTGGATTGGGAAATGGGCCGGGGAGATCTTGAGATCAACGGCTGGCAAAGCCGCAGTGGCCGCGACGCCGAGCCCGTAGGGTCCCTGGCGAAAAAAGGCCGTCCCTGGAATGCCAATGACGCCAACACGTGAGCTGTGCCGCACCGTGTGTGTCCCTCCCCCGGCCGCCGCTCATCCCAACCGCCCGCGCCCCTCCCGCCGTTGCCGACAATGCCCTTCCCAATCCATCCATCCACTGTCTCCCTTTTCGCTCGTTCGCCTCACACACCACACCCTCCCAATCTCTCCAAGGCCCCCCAGCCCGCTGTTCAAGACCCTTGGCAGCTTTGGTCACCGTCTGCTCACCATTTTCACCTCTTTTTTTTTTCTTCCTTCTCTTCCTCTACATGCCGGAGTGCGCCCTATCTATTCTCGCTTGCATTAGTAGTATTCCCATGGCGCCGGAAGAGCAGTAGCCGTGAAGCTTTTTTCTTCTTTTTCTTCTGTCTAACTACTTACCAATCTCCCACTCTCCTTTCCTTGCAGCACAACAAACCCGCCAAAGAAACAAAAAAAAAAAAAAAAATACCAAAACCCTTATCAAGCCACCAACCCACCCAGCCTGCAGGCCCCGGAAAAGCATCTGGCATTTGCGCTACCTTCGCGTCCGCCGTCGTGGGGTCCGCGCCGCAATTGTCGTCGAATGGGAGCGCCTGCGGTACCGTCTCCTATCCTCGCCCCTGCTCAACACTCGTTCCTGGGTTCAGGCAGCAAGCCCGCGGAATCCAATCCTGGTCGGTGAGGCCTGGTCTTTCCTCACCCAAAAAGCATGCGCAAGGGCGCGCGCGCGTGTGCGTATGTGAATATTTGTTTGTGGTGTGCGGACGCACTCGTCCACCACCCACTCGGTCACTCAGGTAGGTCACTGGTACTAGAAAAGGTTAAGTTTGTTGGCTGGTTTCTGGTTGGTTCGTCCCTATGTAGCTAAGTAAGCAGAGCAAAGCAACGCAAAACAAGCGCAAGCATACTTTTTTGTTTTTGGAACATCTGCGAACGCGAATGCGCGAGAACCCAGTCGGCCGCATCGTATCGGGATCTTCGCAGCTGGGGGGAGATCCGCTCGTTGCTTTTGGAGATCATTCCCAACGACCCTGGAGATCACAGAGCGGGCGAGCGCCCTCCATTCCGCCCAGGTGGTGCCAGCCAGTCTGTCTGCCTGTGTCTGCCTGTCGCCGCCTCCGTCGCCGCCGTCGCCGCCGCTACCGCTGCCGCCCGTCCTCTTCTCAGCTGGCTGCTGCAGGAGCAGGAGAGCAAACTCCATCCGTGCTCGCGCGCACCTGCAGCGCGTGTGTACATATGCGTGCGTGCGGCCGCCCGGCCAGCCAGCCAGCCAGCCAGCCAGCCAGGGCCGACGTCCTCATGCACCCGCCTGCAAACATCAGGACATCCCAGCCGGTCGGCAGCAGCCGGCAAAGCGCTCTTAAACGGCAAGGCGCAAGGCGTAAAGGGCCAGCAAAGCAATCAATCGAGTAATCGCGAGCAATCGAGAGCAAACACCACCCATTCGCATTAAACCCACAAGCGCTCTCTCCGCGCGCACGCGTTTATGCAGCCGCATCCACTACGCTGGGAGGGAGCGCAAAGCGCGCGCGCGCATCACCCTTCCCTTCTCCTCGCATCGCATCCCATCGCATCCCGTTCTCCCGTCCCCGTTCTTCTCCCTCCTTCTCCTCTGTTCTCCTCCCTACGTACCTACCTACATCACTCCAATCACGCCCGACCCGCCCGGCCGCGTAGGTAGCCTCTTCGAGCGAGCTGCCGCCGCGCATGCATGGGCGTTGCGTGCATGCGTGCGTGCGTGCGCTTGCATGCGCGGCAGCAGCAGCAGCAGCAGAGAGACGAAACAGACAGACAGGCAGGCAGGCAGGCAGACAAGGGTGCCACGGCGCGGGAGCTCGCTTGCTTTCTTGACAAGCGAAACGCGGCAGCGACTGGGATGGCGACATGGGGTGGCGTGTCGGCTGGGATTGCGAGACCGTCGCCGTTTCCCTGCCTGACCTGCTGCTATCTGCGTCTGGGGGTGCGCGCTTTAACTAGTGCTTGCCGTGTCGCTCCGCGGAAGGGCGCGGAGGTTGTGAGGGTTTTGTGTGAATGTGTGGATTTGTGATGTGTGTGTATGTCGATGTACAGGTACCTAGGGAAGGGAAGGGATGAGCAAGTTGTAGATGCATGTGCTGATGGGATGGGAATCTCCCCAATTCAGTATTCGTATCTACAGTACATACTGTAGGTAGCGACTGTGTGCGCCGTCCCGTCTGTCTATCTGTCAATCCGTCTGTACCGTCCATCCGTTCGTGTGTCTGTCCACCCGCGCGCCACCACAACCACCTAGCTAGCCATGCTGCCGTGCCGTGCCGTGCCGTGCCGTCTGTCTGTCTCTCTACAGTACTATATCTGTCGACCGTCTACACAAGTAGCTAGCCAGCTAGCTAGTGACAAGGCAGGTACCCACACCGTGCCGCTGCGAGAGAGTGTTTGAGAGCAGCCCAGGGCAAGCCAGGGCAGGCCCCAGCCGCCTCCCCCCCCGCGATCTGATCGAACCGCACACAAAACACCCCCGCCACAGCCGTCTGTTTCGGATCTCGGATCGCACACTGGCCGGTCGGCAAGGCCATGAACGGGCATGGGCATGGACATGGACATGGGCAAGGGCAAGAACAAGAACAAGAACAAGGGCAAGGGCAAGGGCAAGGGCATGGGCGTGGACATGGGCGTGTGGCAAGCACGGCAAGGCAACGCAACGCAAGGCGTAACCACATCTACGATCTAACCACGGCGTAGAGAAATAGGTTGACAAAGCACCCACACCCATACACACACGCACGCCCAAAGCGCGCGTTCGTTTAAAGCGAGGACGCGCACGCGCCGCGGGCTTGTGACGGGATCGAGGAGCGAGAAATGACTGATTGACTTTGAACGCATGCCTGGATGGATGCACTGCCCGGATGCGTGCTGAGACACCTACCTCTCTTTGTCTCATTTGTCGAGGCTTTCGTGGCTGGCTGGCTGGCCGCGGTTTCCCGTATCCACGACTACTACCTACCCACCACCTACCTGACATGCTGTCTGGCTGGTCAAAGAAAGAAAACAGGTACCTACGCCTTTCCGGATGGATGGCGTAGTTGCCGACTATCCGTCTACGCCGTGCCTTAGTTATCGCTCCGAGAGAGTACGTATGCTCGCTACCGCCGCCGCCGCTGCTGCTACCGGACTTCAATCCCGTTGCTCTGGAAACGGATTTGCTTGTTTGCTTTGCTGGCCTGCAGTTTTCGTTCTTTGTTGGCCTGGATAAACAAACCATGCGTTCGCTTCCCCTCCGTCCAACAGCGGTACTGCTCATAATCCTTCTTGGTCCATTCATCTTTGACACTGCTTTATTCTCGGTAATAAAACTCGCCAACAAATACTTGCTCTGTTCATGCAGTCAATATACCCGTTTGTCTGCACACACTCGAGGCAATTACAACATCCGTGCAATAGGTACGATTGTCAGTTTGACCAATCTGTAATGTATGATAATTCAACCTGCCTGAGCATGAGTTTCTTGATTTGTTTAGTACGTATGCCCTAAGAAAACGGCCTTGAGGGATATCCCGTTCCGACCAGCCAGCCTCTTTCTCGCATGAAACGCTCAAGCTATACACCGGAGAGCCTGTTTATAGAGGTGTCCGCTCTGACATCACGCCGTACGCCATTATGGTATTCGTAAACATGCCGTCTCTATTTTTTTTAATCGACCGGAGCGTGCTTGAAGAGGAACGACACACTCTCGCCGTTGTGCGTGCGGCGGCAGGCCTCCGCGAGCTGTTTCGAACCGGATTAGCATGAGGGTCCTGCTTCAATGCGGTTCTTTCGGAATACGGCTTACCGTGGGGCTGATGTCGATCGTCTCAATCCTGGGGCAAAGCTCCTTCTTGTCGTCGTGGGGCACCGTGTTGGTGACGACAATCCTCTCCAGCTTGCTGTTGTTCAGGGCATTGATGGCGTTTCCGCTCAGAATGCCGTGGGTGACAATCGCAATGGCCGACTTGGCGCCGTGCTGGATGACGACGTCAGCCGCCTTGGCCAGCGTGCCGCAGGTGTCGGCCATGTCATCGACGATGATGGCAATGCGGTCGCTGACGTCTCCGACCAGCACCATCTTCGAGACCTCGTTGGGCCGCGCGCGCTCCTTGTGGATAAGGGCGAAGCCCAAGTCCAAGCCATCCGCAATGGACGTCGCCCTCTTAGCACCGCCGGCATCGGGACTGACAATGACGCACTCCTTGACGGGCAGATGCTCGCGGATCCAGCGCAGGGTGCTGGGCTCGGCATAGAGGTTGTCAACGGGGACGTTGAAAAAGCCTTGGATCTGCGAGGCGTGCAGATCCATGGTGATGACGTGGTTGCAGCCGGCCGTCTGCAGCATGTTGGCCATGAGCTTGGCGGTGATCGGAGCCCGCGACTTGTCTTTCTTGTCCTGGCGCGCGTAGGGGAAGTTGGGGATGACGGCAGTGATGCGACGCGCCGACGCGGTCTTGCAGGCGTTGATCATGATGAGCAGCTCCATCAGGCCATCGTTGATGTCGCCGGGCGCGGTCGACTGGAGGATGAAGACTGAGCAAGGGCGTGGTCAGTGGTGCGTAGCAAAGAGCGGCGAGCACAATGCGGGAGTACCATCTTCGTCGCGGACAGACTCGCCGATGGTGACGGAGGTCTCCTGGTTCGAGTATTGCAGGACGAGGATCTTGGTCAACTCGATGCCTAGCCTGCGGGGAGAGAAGAAGTGAGCGGGGAGCCCTGGAGAGCTTCACGAGCCGCAAGTCTCATACCGGTCAGCGACCAGCTTGGCCAGCTTAGGGTGGCTGTTGCCCGTGAGCAGCTTGATGGAGTTGGTGGCCATGGTTGTGAGCGGGTTGTCTCGCACATGGTGAGGCTTCTCTCGAAGGGAGCTTGAGGTCCGACGCGATAAAATCCAACGCCTGCGCAAGGCGGGGCTTCTGATTCGCCGGGGCCGAGGGGTACGTGCGCCCCCCACCCCCCGTCAGGCGGCACCACCGGTGGTCCTTGGCCCTTGGCCCGGATCTCGCAAAATGTGGGACTCTTTACTTTGTAGACAACACCACACATTGCGCCAATCACTGAGAGTTACCTTATTGCCTCTATCTTTGCAGTGCAGTTGGTTGATCAGGTAGTTGTGTCCCAACTTTTGCGACACCCGGCCTGCTGTTTATCCAATAATCAACTCCAAGACACCACGGATTTCGTCATTTCTCATCAATCTCTCTCTTTCTCTCTTCTCTCACCTCCAGTTGCCCTGGCTGAGCTTGAGCAAGCCCTGTACGCAACCAAGCTCCTCGCCGCTTGAGACACTCGGCCGTTGATTCGAACCGCGCGCGCTTCCCATGAAAGCCGCAATCTCGCCGTCCTCTTCCGGGTTGGGCGCTCGCTTGCCGGCAGCCTTCACGCCCTTTTCTCGCTCCATCATAGCCCCCAGGCTGCTGTTGGTGCTCATGATGTTCGTGTTTTCGCCCAACACGCGGCGCCGCTGCTGGCTATGTGCAGGCTGGCGGCGGCGGGTACTTGTGCTCTGAAGACTGGGCTCCCAGTTTTCCTTGTCCGACTCGGTCTGCGGAACCTCGAAGCCATCGCCGTCTTTGGTCCTGGGAACCTTAACCGATTGCGTCTTCTTGAGTGGCGTCCTCGATGTCCCAGCAGCCCTTCCACCTTGAAGTCGGCCCAGGGATGATGATGAGCGAGAAAGAGGTGGACGGCTGGGTGTCTTGCCATCCGTTCTTTGGCGCTTTGCCGAACTTTGAGGTAGTAGCGGCGCAGTCCGCTTGTTCGAACTCGGTGTTAGAGCGCTTTTGCTGGTGGCACGTATCAGACCAATGGCGTCTGCTGCGGAGCCACTTCCTTCTTGGTTGGCTTTTTGTGTTAACGAATTGCGGGCGTCGCTGTCACACCAAAATTCCCATGCCCTTGAGTCACGAGAGCGCCCGCTGGAGGTCCTAGAGAGGCCCAATGGCGTACGAGGCGTCTGGGCTTGCTTCAATCTGTCGTTCAAAGCAGTGCCACTGTAGCTGCGGCGGAAGCCACTTGATTTTTCGCCAACTGTACTGGGAGTCGGCTGAGACCTAGGCGGCGACGGCGAAGAATCGTCGGCGTTGATCACCCTAGCCTTTCCGTCTTCGGTCATGGACAGTCGCACGAAAGACTGAGTCTTCCTTAACGTTCTTGGTTGAGCCTGCTCTTGTGGCGAAGCCGGTGTTGCAACAGGCTTCTCCAGAGCAGGCTCCTCATAGTTGCGAACAAAGGAAGCGCTGCGCCGATTCGCAAGATAACCGATACCTTGCTTTTGGCTCTCCTGCGACGAGGGCCATGGTTGCGAAGATGGCAGGGGTTGAGAGTTACTGAATTCGGTAACCGCTGCGGCAATGGGTGGCGTCTCTGTCGGACGAGTTTCTATCGTGGCATGCGTCTGTTGAGGCTCGATGAAGGTCGATTCTTGGGTAGATGACGGGAGACCGTCGTCATTGGCTGCAGTCTCTATTCCGGCGAGCAATAGAGGTTCGGCATCGTGAGCAGATTCTGCCTCGGTCTTAGGTTCGTCGTCGTGCACCGCCGTGCCATCTTCGCCCTCCTCGCTATCGTCGGAATGTGGTATGGACGACGAGGAAAACAGCGTGTCGGAGTTGAGACCTTGCGAGCTCGCTTCTAAATGGGAGCGAACTTCGTGAGGTTCGAGTGGCCGAGATTTGCGTCGTGTGTTCTGGCGACGGTTTTGGAACCATATCTGTAGGCAGCGTGAGTCGCGAGGTTCCCTGCTCAAGTCGCGCCGCAATGCGGGGTTCCATACCTGCACCTCTTTTTCGCCTAGGGCGACGCGTTCGACTATTTTCTGGCGTTGCATTTTGTCTGGCTTGGAGTTGAGCGAGTATTCGGCTTCTAATATTTTTTGGTCTTCGGGGCTGTGGACGCGCGGCGTTGTCAGCATGAATTCCTCGGGGCATGAGCGCGATGCAGCGCGGCTCGTGTCGATGTCGGGGGAGGGCCGGTGCGGCGTGTCGAGACGCGTCCCCCCGTGGGCGACGCCAAACCGAAACACCCAGCAAGAAAACGTACCTTGTGCGCCTGCGCTTTTGGCGCGCAAGCGGCTTGTTGTCGACATCCGGAGGAAGATTGCGCTGCACCGTGTCGGGCGAGTGGACGAGAAATGCTAGGCTGCCCGATGAAGGACTCAAGGGCTTCGCAGAATCCGCGGAGGGGGTCGAACCGGAATCGCTCATCGCAGGCGAGACAGAGGACCGAGAGGGGGCTAGGGATATAGACTATGGACCAGACGGGGGGATGGAAATAAGTCGAGGATTGAGGATGCGAGCCCGTACCCTGGGCGCGTGTCGTGGAAAGGTGCGCGTGGTAGGAGCCGAAGATGGGTTCGCGTCATGCCTCTTGCCGCGGCCACTTGGCGACCATTTCTCCTTCGCGCCTCGAGACCATCCACCCCAGGGCCTCATTCCTGCGCAGCACTCATTAGCTTGGCCTTGCCTGCGTCCTCGACGGGCTCCCGTACCACCGCCGCATTCTTCTCGCTGGGTCATCGACACGACGTGCACGCGCTGTCACGTGACTGTCATTCACGTGCTCCGGCCATGTAACTACCCTGCAGTTCGTGGGCTCAGCCCTGCGCCCATCCTTGATCGTCTCTCGGCGTACATGACCACATTCGCCTCCCAACTGCTTTTCGTCACTGGCGCAGAGTGCGCAGGCAGCAAAACGTCTAGTCCCGCAGAGTCTAAGATCGGCAGAGCAAGTGAGGCTCATTACGGCCTCTCCGAAGGCACCAGCACTTCCCTTGCCTTCTGGGCTGTTGCTCTTTACATCGGAACCAATTATCTACAGTCCTACCGTGCTTGTTCAGACGTCCTCGGACAGTCCGGATGGTCAGCAGGAAGTATCAATCAACCGCTTTTCCTTTTGCACCCACATTAAGCTCTTCCAATCTCTCTATTTGAGTCACCCCTAATTATCTTCCTTACGATAGCTGCATGGTCGTGCAGTCAGGTGTCCATAGACACATGAGCTCAAATGACTGTTATTGATATTGAGTATACGCTTGAGTTAACTAGTACATTGGTTCCCACCATCTTGGAAAACATTTTCCCCGTCACTGATTAGTTGTCAGCGTCTCGTGAGCTTGAAGGTAAGCATGGCCAGAAAATCATCACAGGAAGCTTTAAAGTTTGCCACCTTGGAGACAGCGGTATATCTCAAGGGCCCAACGGTCACCAAGGGTAAAGATTCGGGTCTCGAGGCTGACGCAAGCATAAGTTCAGCTTCCCCTGAGGTGGACATGTATCCATGTCGTCCTCTCCTAGGGCTCTTTCCGCGGCAACCTGGATTCCATCAGACAAAAATATACCCTGACTCCTATCAAATGCTTTTGGTTTAGGAATGCGGTGAGAGTTTGGTCAGGCCTATCCACTCTGGTGGTCATGCTCACCCCGCCCGATTCCCAGCTGCCGTCCTGCCGGTTGTCGCTACCTGTGGGCCGGTGAGTGATGTTACACTGGCGTTAAAAAAGCACGCAGTCATGACGGGCATTCGTCGTTGGGAGCCAATCACTGCGACAACTCCCCTGGAAAATCACTGCAAATCTTTCCGGCCTCCCATCGTCAGCGACAGCAAAAGCACAGCAGCAGGCAACAAAAACAACATGCGGTCGTCTGCGTTCCCGTGCAAGTCCAAAAGGGACTCTTTTATTGGTAGTGTGTAGGAATGGGCCAATCGGCTATTCCTAAGTGTTATTTCTTACTTCAACAAAACGCCCACTCGATATTAATTTGTTTTGCAGTGGACCTATTAGCACCTTCAGCGAGAAAAGGCCTCATGATCAGTGTTTTTTAATCCCTGAACCCGCTCCATTCTCCGATCATGAATGCTCCAGAGTCCAGACTGCTCTCACATCTCTTGTGGTGTGACTGCCAGGATTGATACTGCAGCAGAAGCCAAAGATGACTGTAGGTTGAGTCAGGAGTTAATCAATAACCCTCACCTTGCTGCGCGGGCACGGAGGTGTGCGGTAGCACCAGTCGGCGTTTCTCTGTGTTGCGGCTCAACTATAGAAGCGGGTATATTTAAGCGGGGATCGATCGATCTTCTGGGTTAACCACATCGGCTTTGACAACCGACAGATTGCTCAGACGGTTAACCATGCGAATCGCTATCGCAGGCACCAGTGGTCTGGGGCAACTTATCGCTCACTATATCCGACAAGATACCAGTCATCAGCTCGTTTTCATCTCTCGAACTGTTAGTACCATTTCAAGATATCTTATTCTATCAAATCATCACATTTCTTTCATCTCGAGTCTGATCAAGTTCGTTGCTTGCTCGTAAAAGTAGACTCCAGTCATGGATATTCTCACTTTCTGAGTTAATCAATTCATTTCTGGCCCCTGGATACGACGATTTGCACTCGAGCCTATCCCAAGTAGAGATTTGAGCTGTTATAGGGCCAGTTTATGCCTCTCGAATGTTTTGTTCCCGAATACACGCGATAAAACCCATGAATCCGCATAGCAAATACGTCCAACATGACATTATCAAAGTATTCGTTAAACCGAATTTTTTCTAGCCCTATTATTCACACTATCTGTTCTTTCTCCTCAAAATAATGTATACTGACAAGTCTATAGCCTCAGCCAGCACTAGTAGCTAGTGGATATCAAGTCCAGCCAGTGAACTATGCCGACCCCTCAACATTAGCCCACGCATTAGCAGGAATCGACGTCGTTATTTCAACTGTCAGCGGCACATCCCAGCTCGCTCTCATCAAAGCTGCAGTTTCAAGCGGAGTCCGTCGGTTCGCCCCTGCTGAGTTTGAAGGATGTCCATCCTTAAGGACAGCTAATGATCCATTGGATCGCGGTCGAGCATCTGCCCTCGCATATATCCAGCACTACAAGCCATATTTCGAAGCGACAACTGTCTTCGTATGTGGTGTCTTGTATGAGCGATTCCAGCAGGGTGGATTAGCGGCCAGTTGCTTGGGTAGCTCGACTGGCGTCGCAGAGGAAGGCGATTATATGATGAATCTCCGATACATGACAGCTCAAGTGCCAGCCTTTGGCTCCGCAAATCAACTGTCTCATGTGTGTATGACAGCGGCACAGGACGTTGGTCGGCTGGTCGTTGCCGCTCTCGATATGCCATCCTGGCCACCAGAGCTGAGGATGCATGGAGAAAGACTTAAGGTGTATGATCTGATCACTATTGCAAGGCAAACTCGCAGTAAGTATCTCGTCAGGTCCACAAAATAAACCAATCATCATCATTGACATATGAATATAGGGAGAGACTTCTACACGGAGCCTGCAATCGAGAGTACACAAACGCTCAAATACCAGGAAGCGGTCGCATCTACTGAAGTAGAAAAGCTGAGGTTGCAGAACCTCATTGCTACTGCTGAGGGACAGCACGATTTCAGCGACCCCAATCTCAATCAGTACTTTCCTCAAATCCGAATGATCAAGTTTCAGGACTGGCTTGCAGCCAACTGGGTAAATGTACTTTGAGTTACGCCCGCGTGCTATGAGGTTCTTATCTTTTTATTAAGGAATTGACATGTCAATGGAGAAGAAATTGTTCTGGAGTCGGAGACCTTGGAGCTTCAGTGTCAGGTACACGAAACAGTTACAATTCGGCAAGTCCGACCCCTAAGAGTACAGTGCAGCTGATGTGAGGTGTCACTAAAACAACCGTCTACCTACCAATACTCCGTAAGACACATTGTGTTGGCCGTAAAGTCAGATGTGGCAACAAGGTTTAGTCGTCATCTAACTAGACAAATTCGAGTTGCCCGCTGGTTGTTGGACTCCCAAGCTCCCCCATGTCATCATTTCGGCCATGCTCACCAGCTCTGATGTCTGACATACGTTTGCCACCCCCACAGTTAAGTCATTGGGACCAAGGGACTTGTAGCTGATTGTCAAGGACAACAGTGACACGCAGCGGAAGAGAAGGGGCCAGGTTTGCCGAGAGGCACAGAGAACGGAGACACAGGCGGATCCAGACCATGGATTGTGGCTTTGGAAAAGCGCGGTACCTTGCATGAAGCAGCCCGATGATGACGATAGCGGCTCTAGGCATTGTGCCCGCACCACTGGGAATAATTGCGCTGACGCTCTGGTGCCAGTGGGCGACCGGGAGATGGGTGCTGGGTGTTTGGCAGCCCCTCCATGGCCGAAGCGTTGTGGAGAGGAATTGCGTCACAGGGCGGGAAGGGTGGTGCATGCCTGCTCAACCAGGCGAAAAGCGAAGATCTAACGGCCTGTGAGCGATGGGACTTCGTGAATCTTCGATCATAACCCGGACACTCTGCGGTGCGATGCAGCCCCGACGACGTCATCACCAGCCCCACCAAGCAATCGCGCAACTACTACAAAACCATCCTACTTCTGCCGCCAGAAGTCTTTTTTTCTTCATCTTACATCCACACTCTTCTCGATACCCAATCCACTCCACCAGCAGCAAACTCTCAATCCTCTACCACTTATTTCACACACCAACAACTCCGCAATCATGTCCAACGCCAAGTGAGTACCTCCGTCGATCACTCCGCACCCCGCCATCCTCAAAATGGCAACCAAATTATCACCATTCAAAGCGCCAAATACTAACAGTTTTTACAGCCCCATCGCTTCTACCACTGGTGCCGACCCCAAGCTCGTTGAGGAGCGCAAGGCCAACCTGCCTCTGCCCGACCAGCCCCCGGTTGCCTCCGACTTCAACTCCTCCGACGCCAGCACCGTGAACGTTGGTTCCGGCGGCCCGGGCGCCGACAGCAAGACCGCCGAACTCAAGAACGACGGCGGTGATGTTGGCCGTACTGCCAAGGACGGTCTCAGTGGAATCCCCAACGACGCCGTCACCCGCGACGCCAAGGACAAGGCTGGTCTTGAGCAGACGACCGGCAAGGACCACGGGTACCCCCAGAAGAGCGACCCCAGCACCGGTGTGTAAGGGTTGCCTTCAGAACGAATTAGGAATTTCTTTTGTCAGCCATTGACTGGCTTGTCTTACGAAGCATGAGGTGCTTTCTGGCTTAGCTGTTTACAAAAGCGATGATGCATAAAGCATCTAATTAGCATAAAGCTACGACATCAATCAAATAATGATCAAATTCACACAATTGTTGCTATTACCGCGCGTGGTGAATGGTGAGCCCAACAGTGTCAAGTTTCTGCGGAGATCCTGGGACTGTTTTGTTCATGGCTGTTCCGCTAATGCGCCTCTAGGCAGTATATTCGGTGCAGCGTTTATCTTTAAAGACGAAGACTCACCAGTATGCAGAAATTAAGGGGTATGTCTGTTGGTATTCACTGGTGCAATGCGACTTGTGTTGGAGTTCGCGTGCGGCCAATGCGTTCTGTTCACCGCTGTGATGAACGTGATAATCGCCACTGGCATCAGAATGACAACATGATGGTCCTCAGACCCTGGTCAATGCTCCGATCACTTTGATGAGTTGGGCAGGATGATTTGCGATCAGGAACAGTCGGATGTTCTTGACCCACCCAGGTAGAATTGCGTTTTCTCACGTCGCCTCCAGCCGCCTCTGGGGTGTCGATGCCGCTGTGATGTCATCATACGGACACTGTGAGGGGCAGCCAGATATATCAATCTCTGGCTCGCCAGCATACACGGCGTTCTAATTCGCATCTTCCAACTGCACACAAATCAAGCTACGACCAATAGCTCAAGTCCTACGAACATTTCCACCCCTTCCTTTATCCGACTCAAACACTGCATAACTCGCCATAATGTCTTCTCATGGCACCAAGGTACGTGACCTACAATAAGGCCATATAGGCCTATTTCCTTTACCCCGGACGCCTGCACGATATCTGCACCTTCGCGAAACCACACAAATCTCCCATCGTGTTTCCTGGCTTCTTCCGGGAGAAGACGTGGAAGTCACATGTGATTTGGCTGTGCCTGACCATGGAAAATAAGCAGCCACTGATTATCCCCGTAGGTTACCGACCCTAATGCGCCCACCGTCAACGAGAGCGCCGGCATTATCACCAAGGACTCTCTTGCTGCCGAGTCCGCGCAGGGCGGCGGTTCGTTTGCTTCGGGTAACCCCAAGGCTGGCATCTCTTCGCAAACCAGCACAGGCACAACCACCAACACCACCGACACCTCTGGCGCTACCGTTTTGAACGCTGCGTCTTCTGCTGAGGCACGTGAAGCCCAGGAGGGTTGGAGTGAGGCCGCACAACTGAATGCCGCACAGGGCCTGGGCAAGTCCGCTGGTGTTGGTCCTACTTATGCAGACTCAGGATCCACTGGTGGCAGCAAGCCCTACAACACCACGACTGGCAGCGGTGCCAACGTCGGTGCCGCCCCTAGCTACGCTACCGCAGGCGGCCCGACCGCAGACCAGCTGAAGCCGCATGGCAAGAACATCACGGAGGGCGGTTTCGACAGCTCCGCGCCCAATGCTAGCTTCAGCGGCGACATTGGCGGCAAGAATGACCCCGGTCGTCTTGCTGAGAACAAGATAGCCGGCACGAACGCCCAGAGTGCGCACGACTCGGCCACGGGCCCCAGGCAGGGCGGCATCAGCAACGATGGCCAGTACAAGGCTCTCAATGAGACGAGCGCTTAAAGGAGGCACTGGAGGAACAGGTTGCGGAGTTCTTTGAATGATTGGAATGAATTGAATGACCTACCTTTGGAGCTCGGAGCTCCCATGTATAATAACAGATAGTTAGCTAGCTTGACTGAAGCAAAAGCGTTTCTTCAGAGAGAGAGAGTTCTCTGCGGTGGTGCAAGTGTACGTACTGTTCTTTGTTTCAGTGCTGCGGAGCACGCGGAGATGGCCTCGCAAGCGGAAACACGACTCGCACAGGCCACCTCCTCCCGCCGGAGCTGAGGTGGCCTCTTCCAGACCAACACTATGCGCGCAACGCCCGCAGCCGCTCATTTCTGAACAAAATCCCTTTGCGCTGGTCCATGTAGCGGCTGAATCGCCCGACCTGCTACCATGAACGGATTTGCCGACCGCGGCCTCAGCGAGGACGACTTTGGCGAGACCAAGGGCGGCCTCAAGGCCTTTGATGCTTTCCGTGAGTACATCTTCGTTTTTGGCTGCGCTTCATGCCTCTCGTGAATCCGTCTTCTTATCCCCTTTGACCTCGCTTCTCTCGCCCTAGGTTGTTCTTGCGCCACTTGTGTTAACCCCTCCTTGCAGCCAAAACCAAACCCACCTACCTTACCCAGACGCAATCCGGCGCCAACTGGACCCTTCTCCTACTCGTAACATGCGCCTGGTTGTCAATAAGCGAGGCCATGCGCTGGTGGGTTGGCACAACCTCGCATACTTTCAGTGTCGAGAAGGGCGTTGGCCATGACCTGCAGCTCAACCTGGACATCGTCGTTGCCATGAGATGTCAGGACCTGCACGTCAACGTACAAGATGCCTCGGGCGATCGCATTCTCGCTGGCGAGACGCTGAAGAAGGACCATACGAGGTGGCAAAACTGGAAGGGTGGCCATGCGCTGGCGCACGACGCGAACAGCTTGGCGGCGAAGTACGAGGAGGAAGATGTGCATGATTACCTGGGTGCGGCCAAGAAGAAGAAGTTTCCCAAGACCCCGCGCTTCAGGGGGACGCCGAATGCGTGCCGTATCTACGGCAGCCTCGAGGGCAACAAGGTCCAGGGCGACTTCCACATCACGGCCAGGGGACATGGATACTTGGAGTTTGGTCTCGAGCACTTGGAACACAACCGTAAGCCTGCTGCGCTTTTCCGGCCAATTGGCCATCACTGACATGTCATTCTCAGAGTTCAACTTCTCGCACGTCGTCAACGAGCTCTCCTTCGGCCCCTTCTACCCCTCTTTGACCAATCCGCTCGACAACACCATTGAATATACGCCCACGCCCGACGACCACTTCTACAAGTTCCAGTACTACCTTTCCGTCGTTCCGACCGTCTTCACGGACACGAGCTCCACCATTGTCACGAACCAGTACGCGGTGACAGAGCAGTCGCACGGCGTCTCCGAGGTCAGCGTGCCGGGCATCTTCTTCAAGTACGATATCGAGCCCATCATGCTCACCATCGCCGAAGAGAACGGTGGCTTCCTGGCGCTTCTGATCAGGCTGGTCAACGTTGTATCGGGTGTCATGGTCGCGGGCGGCTGGTGCTTCCGGATTGGCGAGGCGCTGGTCGAAGTGTGGGGCAAGAGGAACAAGAGAAGCGATGGTCTCGGTGTGTTGCATGGACGGAGCACTAGTTTGGATGAGAAGCGTGGCCTTTGATTTTGGCATTGCTGGACTGGCGTTAGGGGCATGTGGGGTTTTGCATAGGGCCGCAGGGCTAGGTAGATGCGGCGTTGCATAGCAATGCTCATAACCAGTGCCATTTTGTCTGATTGCGCGGACTGTAGCAAATGTCTCGATGTGATACTGGTAATGGTTGCCCCTCGCTGAACCATGATAGCCGGACTTAGCGGGGTTAACGCGCAGCTCGACTGAGATAGTCGTGGCCGGATGTGCGACGGCGCACACGCTTGTGTCCGGCCAAGAAATGTACGTAACTTGGTGCGAACGCGTTGCACAGCTTGACATGGACAGGCTTGGGAGCCTCCACGTCTGCCTGCCGCGGGCACCCGCACGACCAGATTGTGCAGGGTCCGGAGATCGGTGACGGTATGGATAGAGGCCCACATGATGCTTATATCATGGACCTAGAGTCGATGCTTCCTCACACGATTTAAGCGCCTTGAAAAACCGTGAATACTCGACGACCTTTCCAAGGACAGTCATAACCTTGACGGTAAGTGTCAAAACCTTCTCACAACGTGCATGCGTTATCTCTGTATCACCATCTACATCCCACGACCAGCCCACCTCTCATCTTCCATCTCCATCCCATGTGCTCTGTCTCCCCTCTCGGTCGCCTTTTCCCGGTGACATGGCCTTTTTAGCCATCGCGTACGCCGCGCGCTGTCATGTCGCCATCGTGGAGCCGGCCGCAGCCGCTCCTGGCGCGTGGCGGCTGGCTTGGGAATCCGGTGGCCGCTGCAGCTTATCACGCGCGCGCTCTCGCGCTGGGTAGCCCGAAAAAGACCTACGTAGTAGAGTTTGTTACTCACGCGTATATCTGCTCGGCCGCTGGTTTTGTGATACCTACCTACTTTGTTCTTAGTCCCTTTCATCGTCTTTTCTTCTTCCACCTGCTTTGAGCGTACGTCGAATTCTCTGTCGTCGCCGCACTCACCTTCCAAACAAAACATATCATCACATCCAGCTACTTCTCTTTACTTTCGCCAGGCCTAACACCGTAATG
This sequence comes from Aplosporella prunicola CBS 121167, assembly GCF_010093885.1. NCBI lineage: Eukaryota > Fungi > Ascomycota > Dothideomycetes > Botryosphaeriales > Aplosporellaceae > Aplosporella > Aplosporella prunicola. The sequence continues at coordinate 509,439 of NW_022983544.1, forward strand.
GAGCGCAGGGCACACCGCTCCTCGGCGAGCAGCAACGGTTCCGAGGGCAACGGCATCTCGCGCATGCAACAGGACCTGCTGGGGAGTCCGCATCGCCAGCACCTGAACGGGGCCAACGGCAACGGCGCAATGAACGGCGCGGCGCTGCGGCGCGTGCTGCCACGGGGCCGCAGGCCGCACGTGTGCGTCGTGGGCGCCGGTGTCAGTGGTCTGCGCTGCGCCGACGTCCTCCTGCAGGCCGGCATGCGCGTCACGATTCTGGAAGCGAGGAACCGGTACGGCGGGCGCGTGAGTGTGCCCCCATGCCGTGCGTGGGATGTGAGAAGGCGGTGCCTCTGACGTGTGTCTTGCAGCTCTGCCAAGCCTTGCACCAGGGCCACCTTGTTGACCTGTAGGTCCTCCTTGTGGATGCTAATGTTCTTTGTTGCGTTATCATGTGCATGGTACATGAGGGCTGATGGACGGCTGTGCGACTTCAGTGGCCCAAACTGGATACATGGCACGGAAGATAATCCGATTCTGGATTTGGCAAAAGAGACGGGCACCATCACTCACGCCTGGGACGGCCGCCAGTGTGTTTATAATCAGCAGGGAGAACAACTTTCAGAACAAGTAGCAGCTGAAGCGGAAGAGGTTTGCACTCCACTTTCACCAAAAGACATACTTTTAGTGTTAATGTCACTAGACGATATGGAGCATAATCGGAGATGCCATGGCCTACAGCAGAGAGCACAGTGCCTCAATTCCTGCCAGCAAAAGCTTGCTGGATTACATAAAAGAGAAAACACAAGGCATGTACCTGAACGAAAAGTCGGATGAGAAGAGACGAGAGCTGTTGCACCGGGTCGCGGAGATGTGGGGCGCGTTTGTGGGCAGTCCCGTGGAAAGTCAGAGCTTGAAGTTTTTCTGGCTCGAGGAGTGCATCGACGGAGAGAACCTTTTTGTCGCAGGGACGTACAAAAAGATCCTCGACAAAATAGCCAAGCCCGCCGTTGAGGGTGCCGAGATCAAGTACGAGCAGCTGGTGAAGAGGATAATATCAGGAACGAACGAAGAGGACTCAACTGTCAAGGTTGAGCTGGCAGATGGACAAACGCTGGAGTTTGACGAAGTCGTCATAACCACTCCGTTAGGCTGGCTGAAGCGCAACAAGGAAGCCTTCGAGCCGCCACTCCCGCAAAGGCTGACCGAAGCCATCGACAGTATAGGATACGGATGCCTAGACAAATTCTACGTCGTGTTCCCCACCGCCTTCTGGAATGAAGCAGCAGCACTGGCACCAGTATCAAACGGGGCCGATATACCCACCAACGCGCGGAACTCGGTCCCCAACACGACAGCCACGACGCAGCCGCTACGGCAGCCCTCTCACGTAGAGTCGCAAAACTACCACTACCCAGGCTTCACGCAATGGACAGCGCCCACCTACGCGCCGACGACGAACCCCGAGGCCTGGAGCCAAGAATGTGTGAACATGGCCGCCCTGCCCGCACCCACCGCGCACCCAACCCTCCTCTTCTACACCTTCGGCGCGACATCGCAACACCTGGCCAGCCTACTCGCAGACGAGGCCAACCCGCACGCGCCCAGGCCCGCCACCTCGGCCAAGCTGCTCGCCTTCTTCGAGCCCTACTACAGCCGGCTGCCCGGGTACGAAGCGGGCGCGCCAGCGTGCGCGCCGCTGAGCGTGCTGCCGACGGCGTGGGCGATTGACCCGCTTGCCGGCTACGGCAGCTATTGCAATTTCCAGACGGGCGCTGAGCGCGCGGACCAGGACGTCGAGACTTTGAGACAGGGGGTCCCGCACCGCAGGCTCTGGTTTGCTGGCGAGCATACGGCGAGTTTTTTGGCGTTGGGGACTGTGACGGGCGCGTATTGGTCTGGGGAGGGAGTCGGGCGGTCGCTGGTTAGGGCGTATGGAGGGGAGGGGGAGAAGTGAATGGGTTGGGTCGGGTTGGTGAGGGGTAGGAGGAGTGGCGGAGGGTGGTGTTTGTGGTGGGGAATGAACGGAAGGACGGGAGGTTGGAGGATGAAGTGTGGGCGGAAAGAATGTGAACTTCACCGGCGCGCAGCATGGCGTCATTCCTACTACTTCGTTTTTCGACAATCATCTCAGCATCATGTATCGGCATCTTCTGCACCAACCAACAGTCGTCAGTCATCTTCCTTTTCATTTTCCCTCACTCATTTCTCAAACAAAACTCACTATATACTCTCTCCACTCAGTCAACTGACCACATAAGCAGGCAAGCAAACAAACAAATTGATTGATTGTAAAGCAGCCAAGCCAATAAATACAGCTCTCTAAAGTCTAACCTCCTGACTGTCTGTCGCAGGAGCGGGTATCCAGGTCTAGATATATATACATGTGTGTACAGTACAGTGCAATGCAGTACAGGGTATGTGCGCGCGCGCTTGCTGACCGGCAGTGAAGGTAAAGGAAGAACATATAAGAGAAAGAAGGGGTGATTAGGTAAGTAGATGAATGCGAATGGGTAAATGGTGGGTGGGTTGGTGATGAGAGGAGAAGGAGGAGGGGGTAAGTAAGCGCGAGCCTGTCGCTCTGTCTCTTTTCTCTTCTCTTCCTCTTTCTTCTTCTTTCTGTTGCCGTCCTCTAGCTCTTTCTGCTCTCTCTCTCTCTCTCTCTCTCAAACATGTCTTCCTTGCTCTTTTTCTTGAACTTCTCTTTCTCTTTTCTTTTTCTTCTCTTCTCTTTGCTTTGCTTTCCTTGACGTCGTTGCCATCCTCAATAGATGTCGTTGGGTTCGCGCGAAACAGACTGGAAGAACGACGAGGATCGGGGTAGAAAGCCAAAACAAACGCAAACGCGGAAACGCAGACGAGCGAAAACAACGAGCGAAAACGCAGATGAATGCAGGCGATCGAAAAAAAGACGAGCGAAAACGAGCGAACGAAAGGACGAACGAGGGAGCGAGCGAGGGGCGGGGAGAAACAGAACGCGACGCGGTTAGTTCTTCTCCTTCTTGTGGTGGCGGATGACCTTGGTCCAGTTGGAAGAAGGCTTCTTGAAGCGGAAGCTTTCCGTCAGGAGCGCAAGGGCGCAAGAGTCAGCCATGGCTATTCGCATCCGCACGTGTCGTCACGTTTTTTCTGGTGTTATATCCCAAGGTGCCGTCCCATTTCCTTTTCCCAACCTTCACCCCCATATTTCCAAACTTGTTTCCTAATACCCGTGTCCCGGTCCCACCCACCACCAATCCCTATGGTGGTGGTTTTTCCTTCTCTTTTCCATCCTTACTTTTTTTTCCCCGGGTATCGATCACGTTACGTACATGGCTCATAAAACAAACGCTGAAAAAAAAAACTCACATGACTGTGCAGCAGCTCTTGAACATGCGGAAAACCTTGGGAAGAGCGCCCTTGCGCGGGGCCACCTCCTCGGGCTCCTGGTGCTGGGCCGGTTGCTGGGGAACGGCCTGGGGCTGCTGGTGGGGCTTCGGCTCGTGGTGCTGGGGCTCGTGGTGCTGCTGGGGCTGGTGGTGCTGCTGCTGGTGCTGCTGTTGAGGCTTGTTGTGCTTCTCGGGAAGCTTTCCTCCGCCGCCAAGGTGGCTGGGCAAGTGGTCCTCGCCGCCAGTCAAGTCGACGTAGATGCGGCCGGCGTTCTCCTCGGTGCGGTACTTTAAGCCCATCTCCTGGCAGACCTTCTCGACGCGGGGCTTGAGCTTCTGGACGTGGTGGGCCGAGTGGTTGCCCTTGCCGACGATGACGTGCAGGTGGGTCTGGCCCTGCTGCTGGGCGGCGCGCACGCGCTGCTCGAAGATGTCCTCGGCCTCCTCGACGAACTGGCCGTGCAGGTCCAGCTCGTCGCCGTCAACGCGACCCTCGGCGTTGTTCTCCCGGAAGATGAACTCGGACGCCTGCTTGTTGTACTCGTCCATCTTGCGGCCGTGGCGCTTGCCCGCCTCGCTCAGCTCGTGCGCCTTCGCGCCGTCACCGTTCTCGTACGCTTCGTGTGCCTTGTCGAAGCAGTCGGAGCGTTTGGCGTGCTCTTGGCGGGCCAGGTCGCGCAGGCGGTCATATTCGGCCTCGGTGTCGGCCGACTGCGAGTGATTGAAGGCTGTGTGGGGTGTAAGGAGGAGTTGCGGTGAGGGTGCGCAGAGGGACATGTACTGACCATGGTTGCCGATCTGGGTCATAGGATAGGACATGTTGGAAAATGCTCAGGGGGAATGCTGCGAGGTTAGAGAGAATGTGGAGGTATGAGAGAAAAAAAGAGAAAGAGAGAAAGAGAGGAAAGAGGGGTAAGATAGGTAAACACACGGCTTCAAGCAAGGCACATGCTGTCGGATTTAGCGCTGGCGGGCTTCCAAGCGTTCTGTGGAGTTGGCCATGTTTGATCGCCAGCTGGGCCCTGCCAAGCAGCGGATCGTATCCGAAGGGATCTGGATCTAGTGGTTTGGCACGTTTGGTTAATTGGTGCTTGCGATGTTGAGCTGGCTCTCGAGCCGCGAATCAGACCGGTTCCTCGGGCTTTCCGAACGCAGCCTCGTAAGCCAGTCGGCAGCAAATTACCGTGGTGGAGCGGGACTGAGTCGGCTTGAGAGAGTGACGTTTCGTTTCGTTTCTTGCAACGGGACGAGGCAGTGACCAGCGTCAAGCTGAGACGCACGTGATGGCTGGCAATCGTTAGGCGCCACCCGTGCTCCCGAACAATCAACGCGGCATCCGGGCATCCCACCTCGCCCCGTCCCACGCCCCGGCTCCAGCATGGACGAGCTTCCCGACGAGCTGATCGAGCTGATTTTCGAGTCCTGCGACTTCAAGAGCTACAAGTCCCTCCGGCTGACATGCAAAAATCTAGCCCGCGTCGTCGTGCCGCGCATCTACGAGCACGTGCACTGCGGGCTGTTCCCTAAGAACCTCGAAAGGCTGAGGAACATCTCCACTCATCCCGAGCTTCGGCACATGGTGCGGCGCTTCACCTTTCATGGTGAGCTGCTGCCGCACTACAATACCAAGAAAGAGTGGGAGCGCCAGATCGACCTGCGCCCCTCGTTCAAGTCGTTTTTTGACGTTTACTGCAAAAAGGCCGGCTTGTCCGACGAGATCATGGCCCTTCCTGGATATTGGGAGGAAAACCGCGAGTACCGCCGCGCTGCACTGGAGGTCTACGAGGGCATTCCCAGATATCGGCACACAAAAGACGAGTTGACCGCGTGTTGGGATAACTATCAAAAGTACCGCATGGAGCAAGATGTGTGGGGCCCTCTGAGCAGCCGGATGTTTAGCAATGCGCTGGCTCGCCTGCCTAATCTCAGAGATGCCGCCATGGTCACGGGAAGGTTTGGGGAAGTCAAGAAGCATGGCCCGGTTTGGGGCGAACTTTTGCGAGAGATATTGCAAGGCCCGGAAGATTGGAAGTACATTCCAGCCCGTGAACACGATAACTTGCGAGTCCACTCCCAGCTAGAGGGTGTCCGCCAACTTACAGATCTCCTCGAAGCACTATGCAACCGTAAATCTTCGAATCCATCTGAGCACGTCCAGTCCCTAGAGTTTTTCACAGGCAACGAAGTGTTTTGGATCCAACGCTCCGATGGAGAAGTGATTGTCCCCCACTGCTACACTCGGGAAGAGCTGCTGGCCTCGTCTAATGGCGCTTACCCGCGCATCTACGCGATGAGAGGTGCCTTTGAACATTTGAAAAAGCTCGACCTAACCATTTGCTTTTTAATATTCGAGGATGACGTAGAGAGCATCACTGAAGGCATGAAGACGTTTCTGCGCGAAGCTCGAGTCCTGGAAGAGCTGCGCTTCGAATGGTCTGAGGAGAACCTCATCGGCCTCGTCACCAACGAACCGCTCTGCGATCCGCTAGAAGATCTGGAAGACGTCTATTGGCCGCGTTTGCGCTCCCTCCACCTGAGCTTCACCACAAAGGAGCGGAACCTGCTCGCTCTTTTCAAGCGACATGCTGCTACCCTCCGCGATTTGTCTCTCAAAGACATGTTCATCGCGCAGGCGCAAGGCACGTGGAAGAATGTCATCGAGCAGCTGCCCAAGGTCCTTAAGCTGGAGACTATCTATCTAGAGGCGCTGTGGGACTATACATGGGAGGGCAAGGGCGCGTGCTTGTTCGAGTGGTATGAAGGCGGCGCCTATGAGCTGTCTATCATCAATTACTGTCTGCACGGTGGCCCTCCGCCCATCATCTACCCGGAGGAGTGGAACAAACTGCATCCAGACGATCCGGCGCCGACGGCGGATCTGGAAGACGAAGACGACGAATGGGATGATGAAGATGAAGACGATGATGACGATGATGAAGGTACGAGCGAGGAGAGCAGTCAAGAGGAGTCCGAGTGGGAGGATGATGACGACGACTAGGTCCAGGAGTATAACGGGTATTCCCCCATATTCTGTTGTCTACTCATACGCGCATTTCGTTATCGCTTGACTGAAATGGACATGCAGATAGGGTCCGCAAACTACATACGCCGCTATGATTATAGCTGACGGAGCAACGGTAATGCGCTTGCTTGATCTCGTCTCCTCAAAAGCTGCATCCCCCACTTCTCATACCCGGAGATACCTATAGACTCAGTAACATGTACGGAGGACGATCGATCAGTACCCTTTAATATGCTCCGTCTGCCTTGGCTAGAGAACATAGTCGTGCACCAGGAAAACCTCAACACCGGTAGCACAGCCGTACCTATGCACACCGAATAAGGACCACAAAATCTCGGAGCTGTTTAATATTTTTATACTAGCAACACCAACTGGAACATCTAACAACTAGCATTGTAATCTTGCATAATTATGTCTAGGTGGTGACGGTAACTTACTTCATCTGCACAACCTGTTTGCACAGTTTGCACCTGCCCACGCGTCCCGGCACGAGTCATGGAGCGGAGAAACGTGTGGCCGGGCGCGTTGGCATCCGCCTAGGTCATCCATCGCAAGCTAAGGTTCGACAACACCACACCAAGCCGATACCGATTCCCAACCATCCCGCACCATGGCGCTGCGAACCTTTGGCGCTCTGGCGCTGTCCGTTTCCGCGGCCTCGGCCTTCCAAGGCACCTCGCCTCTTTTCCTCATGTCCACGTCCAAGTGAGCCCGTACCGCCATGCCAACCCAACACCACCTCCGCCGCTCTAGCTAACGCTTTATCAGCGGACTCAGCGACTTCAATGCCGCCAGCGGGCAGCTGACCAGCTCGTCGCACGCATCGCAGGCCGTGGAGAAGTTCCTCTCCAACTGCCCATCGGACAGCTACGTCGTCGTGAACCAGCCCGGCGTAACTGCGGAGGACTTCTCGACGAACTGGGCAGCACCGATCCTGGGACAAAGCCTGAAGGGCAGCCAGGACGACGCAAGGATTGCGAGCAGCGGCAGCATTCGGGAAGTGGTGGGCGGCAGCGACGCGGAGAGCATCGTGGCCTACGTCGAGAAGCAGTGCAAGGCCACGCGGATGCACGTCGACGCTAGCAGCGGCTACATCTCGCTCGACGACGCCACGCCCCGCGTCATCAAGCTGGACTTCACCGCCCCGCCGACGAGCCTCGACGAGCGCGCCTCGGCCCTCACCGAGAACGACGCCTTCCTCGCTGCCCTGATGAAGAGCGTGAGGGAGGGCAGCTACAGCGTCGTCTACGCCACCACCCCACCGTCTGAGAAGCAGATGCCCCCGCCCAAGCAGCAGCACCCCATGAAGGGCTACGAGATGGACGAGCAGTTCCCCGCGGGCTACAAAACGGAGATGAAGCGCGATCTGACGGCCAGCCGCGGTAACGCTACCGCTGACGTTGCCCTGTTCGAGAAGTACATGTTCTTGTCGCCAGGTACGCTCTTCGCCCCATCAACACACAATTGCCCATTGCCAATCGCTAACACAACCCCCCAGGCATCTTCATGGGCCTCAGCGTCACCATCCTCCTCTTCCTCATCCTCTACGTCGGCATCAGCGCCGTCGCCGGCCTCGAGGTCTCCTACTTCGCCTTTACGAAGGAGATGGGCCCCGCCGCGCAGAAGAAGCAGCAGTAGACGATGCTTGTTTGTAGCCGCTGCAGAGCAGAGAATGTACCTTTATGAAAACCATTGTGGTCTGGAGTTTTTAGGGTCTCGATAATATGTCTATATACATTTTTACTTGCTTCCAGCGAGCGGCTCTCGTCGTGGGCGGCGGTATTGAACTTGATGAAATAGACCATTTCCATTGCAGCAGCAGTGCCCCGATGTGATGGGGAGAGCAATCAGTGGTGGCTTGTTGGGAAGAAAAATGTCCCATCGGGCTGTCTTGTGGAAACAAAGCCACCAGACGTTCTGCTGTAGGTATGCAAGTCGAGCATACTCGCCCACTCCGGTGCCGAACTCCGTACTCCACACCCGTCCCACACTCAGAACCCGCCTACACGCAGCAAGACAGGCACAAGACGTGCTCCCGTCATACTGCAGCAGCAAGCGCGCGCTCCAAACCAGATTTTTGACGCCTAAAGCACGCACATATAGGGCGCAGGCGCAGGCGCAGGCGCATCGGAGTGGAATTTGGTGTCTGAGAGTCGTAATTCGTTTGCCTCCGCAAGTACAGAAACGCTGAGCTTCTTGCGGCGATAACATTAAAGAGGTTCTTACTGCACAACGGACGGCCCCGCTCCACTCCAATGCGCCTACACCCTCTGTGCCATTCTACTTATAAACACACAATGCAACAGCCCAGCGCGAGCGAAAACAAAAAGATCAGAAGACACTGATGTAGTTTCCGATCCTCTCCTTCTGGTTCTGCGCAATGCACTCGGCTATCCACGTGATGTTGCGGATTTCCTGCCATGTCTTGTTAGCACCAATTTTCTGTGCGTTACACAAGAGGACAAAAGCCTACCTGCTCCCTCAGCTTCACCCACGCGTACACGACCGAATGCGTGAACTGCCTGGTGAAGGCCAGCTTGGAAATCTCCATCTCCTTCTGGTAAAACATGTCTTCCAGCGAGCGGCCCTCGCCGCCCGAGCCGCCGGACATGTTGCCCACGCCCGATCCACCGCTCATGCCCGTCTGGTCGAAGAACGCCTTGTAATCCGAGATGCCATCGACGGCGATGCGCACACCCTCGACGTCGTCGGCGCGCGACAGCATCAGCGTGCCCTCGGGGTACAGGCGGCCGAAGTTGGGGTACAGCTTCTTGCGGTCCGCCTTGGAGAGCTCGGTGCCGAACGAGTTGAGTGTGATGTTGATGGCGCGGCGATCGGCCTCGAACTCCAGCACCTCGGTCATGACCTCAGCGGTGGGCGTACCAGCAATGTCCGCGTGCGAGTTGACCCAGTTGTAAAAGTCCTCCAGGTAGTTCTTGTACAGCGTGTTCCGGATGATTTCGATGTTCAGCTCGTCCAGGTCCTGGTGGCTGAGTGAGCCCTTGAAGTACGGCGCCAGCGGCGTCTCGATCAGCACAGAGTTGTACAGTTCCTCGATGTTCGTCGCCACACACAGCACCGGCATCGTTTCAAACCACCCCAGCGGGTGGCACCGCTCCAGCAGCTCCCTGGTGTCGCGCTCGTGCAGCGTGCCCGTAATGAGCAGGGCGACATTGTCGATCATATACCCGTACGTCAGGTACTCCATAAACTTGGCAAGGGACCCGGTGGCGTTCGCTTGGATGTATCTGAATTCGGCGACCAGCTTCTCGGTCGTCTTGCTGGCGAGAGCCGACGTCGACGGGTTCGGGGGCAAAGCCGCAAGGAAATCGCCATATGCGGGCGAGAGTTGGAGCTTGACGTCTGCGTGATGGTCAGTCAAATTGTTCGCCACCAGTGTATGGGGCGGGCGTGAACGCACCATCAATAGTCTCGCATTGTGTCAAATTGCCGTAGTTCTGGCTGGTCAACAGCGAGTTGCGGTAGCCGCGAACAATGCCCTCGATGTAGCTACCGTGAGATTAGCGTTGCCGAACCGGGGTGCATCGCCATCTAGCCGGTAAGGCGGCCATACATACCCGCTGCCGACGTTGTAGAAAAGACCCTCCATGTTGACTGGTTTATTGACAAGGAAAGTTGCTGGCGGGCATGAGATTGGGGCTGGGCTGGACGGGCGTCGTCACTCATGGGCGGGAGCTCGCTGGCGCGCACAAGCCACATGTTCGGAGGTACTGTTGTGCCGCGCACCGCCAGGCCGCCCGCCAGCGCAGAGGTCCTGTCAGTCAATACCTAGAAGAATTAATTCATTAAGCAGTAAAGACTCGAACTAGTTTGCTTTCATCTACACACTTGACAGTTTCCCATATCCGTTGTATATATTAAACATACATACCCCATGTTGGTATTAATGAAAAAGTATTCACAATTGCATTCATTCACCATGCTCACAATGTAAGTCAGACAAAAGACTTACTGGAATCTAGTCCAGTTCTATGGTTCTTTCTCATCTACCGGCAGTCCAAACCGCCTGCCTCCAAAAGCGCCAACGCCGGGCATGCCAGCCGACGACAATGCAAGTCAGATCCCTAATGTTCAAGGCGCCGCCGACAACCCAAAACAAACGGCAGCCTTACCCACACACACACACACACAAGAAAAGCGAAAGAAAGCCCAACCAAAGAAGCCAATAGAAAAGACGAGAATCCAGCCTCTTTGATAGATAATGCAAACCCGTGCCGCCAGCCTTTTTCTTCATGTGACCTACACACGCGCTATGCCCGTAGCCGCGCTATTTCATACAGCCACTTAGTCGCCGAGCCGGCTCTCAGCGTCACTGTCGCTGACGTCCTCCTCAAGCTTCTTGCGCCTCTCTTCGTCCATCTCCTTGTACGTACTCCAACTCAACACAAGGAACGCGGCAATGATGAGGAGGCCACCAACGATGCCCGCGGCCGAAAGCGGCTGGTAGAGAGGCGGCGGGAGCAGCTGGTCAAGCAGGGCGACGAGGAAGATGGTCAGGAGCGCGGCGACGGAGGAAAGAACGGGCGAGGTCAGAGAAATGAGGACAAGGAACGAGCCAGAAAACGCTGGGGCGATGTGTTAGTAAACGCCTGCGAATTTTAAGTTGCTGAACGCTTCGTATGGGGAACTTACTGGCATTCGCGAGTACGCTAATCATCAGCATCCATGCTTGCTCGCCGCGCGGCAGCGCAAACGTCTCCAGCCCCGAAAAGTGCAGTAGCGGGATCGGAATCCACAAGATAAGCAGCGTGAAAGCGCCAATGAGGCTGCCAAACGTGTTTGCGAAGATCATACCACGGCCCGGCGAGCAACCGTCCGGCGGACAAGCGACCTTCTTGTAGAGTACCTCATAGAAACCATAGAGGACAGAGCCGACGCCAATGACGAGATTACCCAGCGCGCGATTTTGCGCTTCCGCATCGTCAGGCGCCGTGTCGCCGCCGGTGCCACCACCGGACTTGCTGCCATGCTTCTTGGGCTTCTTGTCGCCGTACGCGACGACCAGCACACCGGCAATGGCCACCGCTACCGCCATAACCTTGCCCCACCGCACCCGCTCGTGGAGTAGGGGAATACTGAAGGCGTACGCGAAGAAGGCCGAGCAGTTGTAAATGGCAGTCAGGTCGCTAGCCGTCGTGAGGTCCACAGCCACATACCAGGAACCGCCGGCGACGGTCAGGGAGCAGGTCACAAAGGCCGTCACCTTGAGCATGTAAGGAATGGGCGACTTGGAGATCTGTCGCGCCGTGGGATGCAGCGTTTGGTGCTCGACCATTTGCGCGGTGCTGCGCAAGATCTGGACGTGTCGCCGCCAGAAGGTAGGCCATGGCATGTTCCATTTTTGTAGGCGCAGGATCATCAGCTGCGTCGGCCAGAGGAGAGCCCATGAGCCGTGTGTTAAATAGCTGCATTGGACGAATCAGCGACTGAGATGGACGGCGCATCGCTCCGCGCCAACTCCGCCCCCGGTCCGGAGACCAATGGCTCACAAGAACTTACAGCATCATGTAGGCCTTGTTCCAGCCAAGGTTGTGCTGAATGTAAACTGCAGTTTCTGTCTGCACCGTGAAACTGACCAAGCTCAGGGCCAGGAAAGCGGCTGCGTATGTATATCTCGTTTTGGTCTCGCGCTTCGCGTCCACCTCCGGGTCACGCTCGTGGAAGGTCCTCCGCCTGCCCAACATTGGCCGACTGGGCGAATCGTAACTCTGCCTGTCATCGCGCTTGGCCAGCAACGGCGTATGTGACCGGCCCTCGGTGGGCCGGTGGTAGGGTGGGCGCATGTCGGAAGGCATGTCTTTGGTGTTACGGTGGTGTGGCTCGTCGGCGGTTAAGCCGTCCTGGCTGTTGACGTCCCAATCGTCAAACTCGAGATCGCTCTGGGGATCCTCTTGGTTGTCAGGCTCAGCGGCCTTCCCCTTTGCAGCGGCGGCGGCGGGAGACACGTTGACGTACGGAGACGAGGTACGCGAAAGGTTGACGAGGGAGTCTTCAGCTGGGAGGGTCGGGGGACGAAGGGCGGCGCTCGAGGGGGAGGCGGGTTGGTGTTTATGCATGCACGCGGTGTTGTGTGGGGTGCAAGATGATCAAGGGTCGGTGGGTGCAAGTATTTGGACAAGAGTGAATCGTGGCCGCATACCCTGGTCGCGAATCTCCACTACTAGCGGACTCTGATGACGCCCCCCGCGCATGCCCTCCCGGCTGACTGCCTGCGCGTCCTTCCTGACCGCTGTCGCCCGGCTCCCGTCTTCCGTCGTGTGTCCACCTAAATCTCGTGTGATAGATTATCCCTCGTCTGTCTCTGAGCTGCCAGGGGCGCGTGCGGACCCATCAGAAACATCCGTCATTAAACGTTCTCCGGACTTCTTTGCGCCGATCAACGATGTGCGCCTTGGCGTTTTGGCCGATTCTCTGCCTGAGGCATCCCAGCGATTAGCTTCAAGCGCCCACGGCTTTAACACACTACCTCCGCTGCGGGGCCATGTCTAGAATCTGGATGACGAGATCTACGAGCAGAGGACAACAAGTCTCTATTTATCCTCAGTTCTCCCATCTCTCTCTCTCTCTCTATCTATCTACACCCCATTCCAGTCATCATGCCTCTTGTCGCCCAGAGCCCCAAGCCCCGTGTCGTAAGTCTCACCTGCCTCATGGGTCCATGCATGTGCTGACCTTGCCCCAGATCCTCGGGTTAATGACCTTCGGGTAAGTTCTCGCGCACTCCCACTCGTCGCCCTCCCTCACTGATCACTGATCGCCAGCCCGGACCCGTCCACCGGCGCCCGCATCACCTCCCTGGATGACTACAAGAAATGCCTTGACCACCTCCAATCGCGGGGCTACAACGAGGTCGACACGGCGCGCCTCTACATCGGCGGCCAGCAGGAAGCTTTCACCGCGGCCGCCCAATGGAAAGAGCGTGGCCTGACGCTCGCAACTAAGTGCTACCCCAGAGAGCCTGGGCAGCACACGCCGGCGAGGCTGACGGAGTCACTGGAAACGAGCCTGGCGGAGCTGAAGACCGACTGTGTGGACATATTTTATCTGCACGCGGCCGACCGCTCCGTGCCGTTCGCCGAGACGCTCGAGGCCGTCAACAAGCTGCACAAGGCGGGTAAGTTTGTGCGGCTCGGCCTGTCCAACTTCACGGCCTTCGAGGTGGCCGAGGTCGTCATGACGTGCAAGGCCAACGGCTGGGTTCGCCCCACCATCTACCAGGGCATGTACAACGCCGTCACGCGCGGCATCGAGACGGAGCTGATCCACGCCTGCCGCCGCTACGGCCTCGACATCGTCGTCTACAATCCGCTTGCCGGCGGCATCTTCAGCGGCAAGTACTCGGGTGCTGCGGGCGATGTTCCCGCCGAGGGCCGCTACAGCGACGCGGTTGGCACTATGGGCCAGATGTACCGCGCGCGCTACTTCAAAGATGCTACGTGGGAGGCGCTGCGCCTCATCGAGCCCGTCGCCAAGAAGCATAACCTCACATTGCTGGAGACTGCGCTGCGTTGGTGCGTCCACCACAGCCAGCTCAAGGTCCTGGACGGCAACGACGGCATCATCATCGGCGTTAGCAGCCTCTCCCAGCTCGAGAGCAACCTGACGGATCTGGAGAAGGGTCCTTTGCCCGAGGAGGTGGTGAAGGCGCTGGACGACGCGTGGTTGATCACGAAGCCGACAGCGCCGAACTACTGGCACCTGGACCTGAAGTATACGTATGATACGAGGAAGGCACTGTTTGGTTAAGGCATAATGCCGGTAAAGTTTTCAACTGCAAAACCGCTCTAGACTTGTACAGTTAGAAACATGTCCGATGTACATCACGCACATACGTAAATGCATACACGCAGACGAAATCCAAGAAATGGATATATCACACAAAATCCATGCATTCAAAGATGTCTTGTTTATATCCTCGAATGCCCCGTCACATAGATAGGCCTAATAAATCAGCCTAGGCCAATATCTCCAAGCAACACTTTTTGTAGAGTTATTTTTATGTGAGCATCTCTATACCGAGAAGATTCGCCAATAACCATTGTTCACAGTTAATCAATACTCTAAATCTCACTCAGATGGCCACCAAATAATCGAACAATGCTGGCATCTCTGTCTCACCAAATATGCATACCGTAGTCCAGCAAACAGATGTCGCACTTTTATGTCAACAGGAAAGCCCCCATCTCAGCCAGTGGAGCTCTACTATTAAGAAGTATACACATCTTGCCTTTTACGGACGCAGCGAGCTCCAATTAGATACATGTCTTTGGTCTTACGCCTGAGCCCTTTGCAACAGTCATGAAAAAACTGCTCAGATGCTTGACCTGCGTTATTCTCTCCGGAAGCCTGTAACTGCCCTGTGGTACGCCACCACGGGAAACCATCACCTTTGCCAGAACTGAGAACAGCCAGTTCCATTCGGGAGCAGTCCCAGATACAGCTATAGAAGTTTATTCCATCTTCTTCAAAACGGATAGGCAGTTCTATTCGCGCATGGCCCCATATGCAGCGTCCATGCCAGTGGCCGTCAAGTCAACCGGTTCGTAGCTTACATTCGATTAGATCTTGATGAAACCTGTCGCAACGAACACCCAAACGAATAGCTCTAGAAGCAAGGTTGTCACAAATGGAGTATCATACCAGACGAATAGCTCCAGTATGACACTCTGTTTGTAGCCTTTTTGCCGCCAGACGAAGAAGCCAGCAGTATCCGGATTGTGAGCGTTATAAATAGTCCAAAAAGCCACGTCGGTACATGAGTATGATATCCAATCGTACGTTGCAGACATCCGCTTAAAGGAAATCCGCGCAAAATATGTTCGCGGGGATTACGAGGATTAGAGAGATAATCATAAAGTGTAAGTACTAGACAAAGGGCCTGCAGTTTGTTCATCCAGTACTATTCATCGACAATGACGATGCTCAGCACACTGACGGAGTGATGGATAGTATTAACAGGCCTCAGGAAGCCGCTCGATGAAACCATCAGTATCGCAGCAAACTACACTTCACAAAGACAACTGGAAAGTGTACCCGCATTGATCTGCGACGAAGCAAAAGCGATTAAGCTTGAATCTGTTTCCCGCACCTTACAGCAATACTCTGACGCGCAAGCAAGGCGCTTTATAACCTTCTCAATCCATCTCAATCCCAGATCTGCCACGAAACTCTATTGCCAAAGAATCCGTCTTCCCTCTCCATTCCAGAAGTCTCAGAACACCGGACTATCAGCCCTCGCGCATCATACCATATCTTGACAAAGTGAATAGAAACCGAGCTGTTCGGAAATTTTAAATCAGTTATTTCCTTCGCCAGCCATATAACTTCATGATATATTCTCGTTCTACCACGAGCCATACACCTAACCCAGTACTTTCTTTCTCGGAAGTACCGAGATTTTTTGGCCCCGTCAAGCTCGTTCCAACCACTTCTACCGTCACACTCTTCACAGTGGGCATCTTTACACATATGACGACATCCCTTCAATAAGCTCGCAAAAGTGACACGCAAGTCCGCAGTAGCACTAACACTCACCACCCCAAAGCCATACCGACACCCATCGCAACTGTATAGCCATAATGACGTTCATCACAATTATAAAGCGGTGATGAGCAGCGCCAGTCAAGCCGAAACTTTTGAGTTGAACCATGTACCTTTGATTCTTTAGGCCTGCGTAGTACACAAAACCCGGATGAAATGAGACGTATTCCCAGTGCTTTATAGGGGTACGACTTGCCATGCCGGGCGATGATATAGTGCGAGTCATCCAACTCGTGTTGCCAGCCCTTTACTATGCTTTTATGTACAGTTATCCACCCTCAGTCTTAATTTCCCCTCTCCTCATCACACGGACGCACCGTCGCTTCAATGCAGCAACCCCACCTTTCCACACAGAAGCCTCAGTACAAACCACAGCCCATAGCGGATTCCTATCCACAAGCAACGCCATATCCCGCCTCACCGCCAACACCCAACGACGCAACACAATGCAGCCCAACATGAACAACTACCACATATTCATGACTCTACCAACTTCTACCATTACAATACCACTCCCCCACGAGCACATATCCGAGTAGCCGAGACCCAACCCCCCAAACCCCCCCAAAATAAAAAGAACCCAACACACCTCCAACCCAACCACTTCCAGCCATACCCACACGAAAAGGAATCCACATCACCACAAGCGCCAAGCACCGCACGCCATCCCCAAGGGTATCAACATCTCACCAACCCGCTAGGCAGGCAAGCAGGTAAGCCCACCTCAACCAGCAGCAGAGGAACAGCTACACATCTCGCACGACCTACTCCTCGCCCGTCTCTAGCCAGTGACGGAAATCGCGCACCTCCTTGATAGCAGCATAGCGCACGCAAATCTCCTGCATATCAAGATTCAAATCACCAGGCGGGACAAGGTTGCGCTTGACCAAGTTCTTCAGGAATAAGACCAGCAAGCGGACCTTGCGGGCTTTCTCAGCGGGGTCGTCGGCCGGGGAGTATGGCTCCAAGGGACTGGTCGCGTCGGAGGGGGTGCGCTCGAGCGAGCGGAGGCCGTGCTGGATGTAGCCGGACGCGATGACGGTTTTGTCCAGAGGCGGGACAGTGGCGTTGTTGGTGGCTTGAGCGGCGAGGATCGTGTTGATGATTTCCATGGATTTGACGTCGATGGGGAGGTTGACGAGGATTTGCTGCGCTTGCATGCTGTCGTGGCGCGCGAGTTGGGTGATTTCGCCTGCATTATCGATTTCTTTGCGGGGCGGGGCGGAAGTTGGAAACGAAGCGTCGGGCGAGACCACAGAGCCGTCTTCTAGTAGTCCAATCGTGTCTTGAGAATCTTGTTGAGCGCTGTCCAGCTCTGCCATAAGAGGGTTGTCCTTTGCCGCTGCGAGGATGCTCTCATTGTCAAGGTGCGTCAGGTGGAATCTGTAGTATTCGGCCGAGGGATAGGCGTTCGCCAGGTTAAGACTGATCGCAGCATCTGGCAGCATCCTCTCATACCAGCTCCTCCAAGGCACACCTTGTTCGTCCAGGACATTGACGAAGTACGAGATGTCAAAGTTGGGCGTGAGGTCGTCTTTTCCCTCCCGAATGCGCGGATGAGCAGGCGGCAGGACCATTGCGGTCGGATCATTGACAGACCGTTGGAGCACCGTGAGTATATGCTTGATATACCGGGCCACCCTGATCCGGACGGACTTTGGAGGAGCCTTGGTGATTCCCGTCTCCAAGCTCAGCCCAAACCCGGCCTTGTCATCCCACCGCAACACCGTAGAAACCCAGTATGGCAGGATCGGGTGGTATTTGAGCGCAGTTCCTTGCTGAAGCTGGTAAAGTTGCCAATTGCTGTACATGAAATGGATCAAGTATATGTATTCGGGCACAATTTCGACTAGAAAGAGTTAGGTCGAGGCGAAGTTTGTGCGCAATTGACAAGGAAAGCAGACATACTGGCCTTGTGGATGTCATCCTCGAAATTCTCCAACGAGGTCTGGAGGTCGACGCAAGCTCCGAAGTGGGTGCCGTACTTCTTCCTGTCGGCACCGATCTTTGCATAGCGAGGCTGGTATTCGCCGAATTCGAGACGGCCGCCGTCCTCCCAGAGCTGCGCGAATTTGCGCAAAGGCATGGGGAGCCTGCACAGGGTGGACATGTCGGCGTAAGACATGCTTAAGAGGCCTAGCTCGCTGTCAATGCTATCGATAGCCGGGACGACGGTGAAGTTGACACCTCCTCGAGGCGCACGCGCCGGAGGACTTTCCTGAATGCTTGCCATCTCGCAGGAGATGCGTTGCGCCTGCTGCGGGAGGCATCGAGGAGCTGTGCGCCTGACGCTTTCAGGTCGGGGGTGCGTTGCGCCGGGAAGTCGGTCGTGAGAGGTGACGTGGGACCAGGGAGCTCGGGCCAGCCCAGGCCAGCCGCGAACGAACGACCGACCGAACCCTGGCCCGCCCACGCCTCCTCCGATAGGGCTGAATTAGTGCAACTCCACCCACTGCACCCTCGCCTGCCACTCGCCACCATCCGTCATCGCTTCTCCATCCATGACCCCATGCAGATAACAGTCTCCGACGACATATGACTCCTCCACGTGCCCACGACGAAGAATGAACGGAACATTGCTACCCACCAGCACATGGACTTCATCGCCCGCGCAGGCATTGCCCGGCGCGATGCCTATCCGGCACTCTTCTGTGAGGAACATCCGGTGGTAGCAATTAGCAGTCCATACATCCGAGCCCCAGCTTGACGGATGCGACAGGAAACCTCCCCGCACATCTGTCCACCACTCATAAAACGCACTGTAATCCCTACTGACGCCTAACCGGCGATAAGGGTTCCAGCTTATGTCTTCTACGTCCCTGGAGGTATCACAGGTCAAGGCTCTCCAGAACGCATCTTCCAGTGAGCCAATTGGAGGAGGAGTTTTTGGATGAAAATTTGGCGTCCCCAGGAGTTTACTCCATTGTTCAACGGTTTGAAGGAAGTTGGATGCGTTCAGTACAGGCCCAACGTCCTGTATGGTGCCAACTTTAAGCCCCTTCGCTAGTAGGAGCGTATCCTTCTCCAACCGAAAGAATGGGGCATGCTCTCGAGATGCGCTATATAGCTTGTAGCGCTCCATCTTACGCCTGAGTTCAACCCAAACGGAGTTGTCCACGGCTGATGATACGAACCAATCAGGAAGCCAAGTCGGTATTCCAGGGGCCCTGTGTCTTTGGCCCAGCAATACCTTCCAACCATTCTGGAGCATGCTGTAGAATGCAGCCTGTGCGAACACTTCCTCTGTGGGCTGCGAGTAGTTTACCATAAACTTCGCGCTCTCATGGTCACGCAGTATGCCAATGAGTGCGTATATGAGATCCCGCGGGTTCGTGGCCTGCAGCTGGCAGCACGTGTGGCGCTGTAGAAAGAGATCATGCCTTATACCAGCCTGATATCTCCCGCGAGTGCTGAGTATAGGAATCAACGAATCAAAAATGGCATTAAAAGCAATGCCAGTCTGTCGTTGTTGTTGAAAGAGTTCTGTCCACCAAAAGTCGCAGCAGGTGCTGTGCTTCAAAAAGACAACCTTTGAGGCCACGAGGACATCGGCAGGGCAGGACTCCGAGGCATAAACAAACGTGGCATTGGCTGGGACAGCCGCTTCTTGTACGATCCATAGACGAGTCCACCATGGAAGTTTTGCAAGAGCCCTCAAAGCTTCGAGATGCGGTCTATACTCGTCCTTTAGTGTGACTTCAGCGTTTTTCGTAACAGAGAAGCATGGTATTTCGGGGAGATGGTCGTCTATAGACAGTATTCCAAGTAGTTCGAACGCTCGTCTTGCTGAAGGAGACGTCGGTACGATATCGGGGCCAGAGATATCGCATTCGTCTTCCCCTAGCCATAAAATGGCTTCTTTGCATTCTTTGAAGATGTCTCGCATCATGGCGACTTGACATGACTTTTCCTCATCATCCTTTTGGTTTATGCAGATAGCATCTATCCACATCGTGCGCGGGCTTTGCCCTCGCAGGCGTCGAAGAGCGTACCATAGGCTTTCTGTGACCTGAATCTCATGGTTGTTGAGATAGATTGTCCTGGTACTTTCAAGATCGCCCCAGACGTACGACAGTGCTTGATATGAGGGCTTGTCATCAAATACAACAGTTTGTAGGCTGCAGCGGATCTCATCTTTCCAAGCTCCGGGCTCAATTGTGACGAGACGTATCGTCCGGTGTTGCGTTCCAAGCTTATCGTATACGAAATCCATATGTCCGGAGGAATAGCTGTATTGTAAAACTGGCATCTGTAGTACGGGGCAGTACGGTAGAGTCTTTTGGGCCTTGCAGTAAAATGGAGAATCTGCAAGTGTTTGGGTTTGTGGTAGGATGCGAGTGGGGGCGTTATCAAAAAATAAAGTGAGTTGGCAGGGGTGTTACGACCACCTGCATATGGAGCTAGCACAACCCATAAGGAAACCTTTATTCAATGAGATCCCGCTGTTGTTGTTAACTCAGTCGAAAAAATCCGCTTTGAGTTGAAGCTATGTTCATCCCGTGGGGAAACACAGCTTTTGTTATAGAATCTATATGCGCTGACAGTCAGCAATATATTTAGACTGACAAGGGGGTTCTTTCGCATGCACAAATCACTGAATGCGTGGATCCATGCAAGCGAAAATTTATCCGGTCCAATGCTCTTTCAGAACTCGCGTGAGCGATGGACCCTTGGTCGTCTCGCGTTTTAACCTGAACCAACTATTACGAATCTGTTTCAATAACTTTATTTGAACGACACCTTCATCTGCTTAATAATTTTCTTGTGGCAGATGCGCAAAAGCCTATTGAATATTGTCCGTTCGTCAGTGTAGAAGCATATTCTGAGAATACTGCCACTACATAGTCATGCTAAACGATTCAAAAGCAGCCCGTTACAAGGGCACATCCGCCGGGATGGGCTGCGGTCTGCGCACCGCTGTGATGACATGATCCCCCAGAATGTTCGTGCGAAATCCAGCCTCACAGTACGTAAAGTAATACTAAAAATTGTCAATCAGCCAGTGTCGGAGGACCGGTGTGGAATGATCACTCACAATCCATCTTCGCCGGTAAGGCTCGACCTGTTGCTCATCCGTACCTGGATGATTCTCAAGGTACTGCTTCCTTATTCTCTCCCAGTTTATCTCAAAATTCTCTCGCCATGAGCGAAGTGTTTTGGCATAGTGCGGCCCAATGCTCTGAATAGTCTCCACCTCGAGAGTGCGTTTTGATCCCGTGTTGATAGCTTCGGAGAGCACGCTCACGCATGGAAGATCTCCGCCTGGGAAAATATACACGTCAAGAAAGTTGTCGCCACCACGTGAGTCGTAAATCTTATTCATGATCGTGATGCTCTGGACGACCATGATCCCAGTTGTTGGGTTCAAGAGCTCAGAGATACAACTGAAGAAAGAGGACATGTGTGCACGGCCGACATGCTCAATCATCTCCACACTCACAACCCTATCGTACCCACCAGGTACAATTGGGACATCGCGATAATCGCAAATGAGGATTTTGATCTTGTCTTGCAGACCAGCTGCCGCAATGCGCTTCTCCGCCAGTGCCTTTTGCTCCTTGGACAGAGTAATTCCGGTCACACGGCAGCCAGTACGCTTAACAGCCTCAATGGCAAGGTGACCCCAACCACATCCGATGTCGAGGACATGATGCGTAGGCTCAATGCGGGCATTGGAGATGATGTTGTGGACCTTGCGTTGCTGAGCAGCTTCAAGAGATTCTGTGTGGTTCGCCGGGTCCCAGATTGCACAGGAATAGTTCATGTCAGGAGAGAGAAAAGCGCAAAAAAGCTCGTTCGACGCGTCATAGTGGAACGAAGCATTGCGAAGAGCATTGGCAGGATCATTCGTGGATTGAATGACGAGACGTAGGAGTTTTGGGATAGTTTGGGCAAGATAGCTTCCGTTACTGATAGCATCCCAATTGTGAATGTAAAGCTGTCATCCTGTGAGACTGGATACTACAAAAATATGAAGATTGGCCTTACGACAAAAAGGTCCTGGAGGTTTGATATTTCAATTTGCCTCAGCATATAGGCTTCTGCAAAACCCTAGAGTTGGAGGTCAGAGAAGTAGTAATATGAGTCCAACATTGATGTCTTACCACATCGAGGTTCAGGCAAAGTCTCATCCATATGGAATCGTCGAGGACAGTCAATGTCACTTCTGGGTCATCTTTATTACCGGGTTCTTGGCCGAATGTCCATGCTCTGGACCCTTGCGACTCTTTGAGAATAATATGAAGTCTGCCATAAGTGATCTTTTGAAGCACAGAAAGTATGGTTGATTGCGCAAATGACACCAGCGTCCGAGTCGCAATATCAGAGAGAAGAGACATAGTAGGCAAATTTTTTTTTCGCTCGTTCAAATCAAAGCTGTGGACAAGCGGATACTTATGCTACGTTGCCCTCAGCTGTGCCGCAGGATGGCCTTGCCGCAGGCTGGCCTCACCGCACGAAACCCTTGTCGCATTGATGGTAACAGGGACCACGTAAGTCGAGGAGAGTGTGACGGGAAGTTAGTGTCTTCATCGCGAGCCGAGGGGCGTACATTTGGTTAAGGTTCTCAGTGATAAGTTGCGCTAGTCGCTGGAGTCGCTACCCCCTTGTAGTCAGATTGCTCTCAATGGCACTAGCGTTTGAAGTTGTACTTGATACTCATATGAACGCTAATTCTTTGGTGGATGAAGGATGAGCATTTTGGTCATCAGTGTCTAGTAAAATTTAGTGTTTCGTCAATGCTCAATGTGCTTTACCATGCATTTTAGCCAGTGCGAAGAGGCAATGGTGAGTTGTTTATCTTGTCCCTACGAGTAAGTTGCGCGATGTACGGAGTGGAGTCGCACGGGGGTGTGATCGGTGATTGGGTGAGACAGTATCGAGAGAAAACAAAGAACTTTGCACGTGGCTGACTGATATTGTAATAAGAGATATGCTTAAATCAACGATGAAGGATACTGTAGGAAAAACAGGAAAGATGAAGCATCGACGTTAAAACTAGATGTATGCCTACCGGTGATGTCGGAGTTTCGCGACTCGCATCAGCCGAAGGAAAAGTGGCGGGCGGACCTGTTAAACGGAGAAACATGGCAGCTGGCTTTGCCATTGTTGAATCCACAGAAGCGCACGAAACAGGGCCTTCGTGGTGGTAACATCGCACGAGATTTCCTGTTCATCCAGGGTCTGATGTCTTCATCCAAACATCATACAGCGGGCCAGAAGGCGCCCGCCATTGCGGAACAGAAAGCCGGTCACACAAGTGTGGCGGGTGAAGGTCTCGTGAAAGGCGACGGGGGCTATTTGGGGCAACGATGGACCCTATTTCCGAAAGACGCGTCAGACGAGGTGCAGATGACGGAGAGGCAGATGCTGCGCCACAAGATATAGAGGAGGTGCACCAGGTGAGCATGTGGCGGCGTGGCGCAGTCCGGAGTAGCAGCCAACGGATAACTCGGAAGCGCGCCCTGGCCCTTCATTTCGCCAAGGCCTTGCTGTATTGCTGGCTACCCGCCGGCAGGAGTCGCTGCGAGGCGCTGAGAGGCGAAGATTGCGGATGAAGCTGGGCATGATGAAACGTCGGGCATGGGGTTGGAGCAGGTATCGACGAGCTGACGACGGGAATCTAGGCGGCGCTGCAAGACTATGGATGCGCCGGGTTTGATTGCTTGATGTCGCTTCTCCAGCCACAAGCCCCGGCTATTGCCAAGATCCTTGACACTGACGCTCTTACGTCATGTGCCGCACTGCGCGCGCGTTGCATAAATACCTTCGCCCAGCCCTCTGCCTTCGTCCACCCCAACCCAGCCTCATCTGCCTCAGCTCAAGCTCCACTGCTTCCACCACAATCGTAACTTCTCACAACGCCCGCCAAAATGCCTTTCACCGGAAGGTTAGTCGAACCCTAAACTCCTCCCCGCACCCTGGTCAGCGCTTACTGACTTCATATCACAGCGACATCATCAAGATCATCTTCGCCATTGTCCTCCCCCCTCTTGGTGTCTTCCTTGAGCGCGGTTGCAATGCCGACTTCCTCATCAACATCCTGTTGACCATCCTGGGTTACATTCCCGGTATCATCCATGCGCTGTATGTTACCCCCTTCACACCGCCGTTTTCTCCGAGTTAGCCGCTGACCCTAGCTACAGGTACATCATCTTGAAGTTTTAAGCGCCGCGGTCGACACTCGTCGGATACTCCCTTCGATACCCATTTCCTTTTCTTTCGTGTTCGGTCCGTCGCACATCCGGTGCTGGGCAGCATAATCACCCGGCGTTGTCTGGTCGTCCCTGGCTTCTCTGCGGATAATCTTGAACGTTAATTGCGACTGCACGCCAGTATTCGGCAACTGTTCGGATCGAGCTTCTACGTAGCGATGACTCCTGAATGATATTCTGTACCTGATTCCTCTTACTATTTCCGTTTTCGGTGCTTAGACCCTGCGTGAACCACCTATAAAGAGAGGGACCACTTAATAGCGCAAAACGCAAATCATGCGGATCTAACGTCATAGGCGCTTTCCCAAATAACTCAATTCAACTATCAAGAGCATGGAATATCAAGGTCGTTGAAACATGGAAGAAGTTAAACAGAGCAAGGACTCAACTAAACAGAGACCTGGGATGCAACCAATTCATGCCCAACCGATTCGCAACACTAGGTTTCTTTCCATCTCGTCTCACACAGGGAAATTCCGTCTATCCGCGTTCCGAAATCTAGCTAACGAGCGCTAATTACGACAAGCTTCTGACGTGGCACGGCGCTTGACGAAGTCAGGCGTAGCGTTTTTTTAAAGAAAGGCAAACATCAGGTCACCAACCGTGCCAGGTTCTAGACGTTCTTGAGCTTTTAATAGTTCATTATTACGTGTGGGACCGGGCTCGCGCAACACGCTCTAATTGGCCGGCTTCGCTGAACGGTGAGCTTCGGATGGGTGAGGGACGTTAGGAGAGAAGGGTGTAAGTCGCTCGAAATCCGAGTTCGTAAAAACTCCAATATCTGATCTATGTACCCAGATATATTGATATAATGATTATACTATACTGTAGCAGTATTAAGTTTGATCTCGCAGCTAGATGAATAGCTCACCAAAAACTCGTATACTAATGTAATAGCATTCAACTCTATAGCTTCTCAAGCCGTATTTCGTAGGTACAATGTCTTATCAGTTCTATATACCTTGTTGTCTATCCATTATAGAGCACACATGCTTTAGCTGCTCAACAAAGCATACAACACAACCATTGGTGCGTTCTTAAAACAAAAGTAGGAGTAAAGAAGCTTACTTTAGGACTTGTATCCGCACAAGCAGAAAGCAGGAAACCTTTACAAGCGTATAAACCATTCTAAACTGATCGCCCGAAAGACTAAAAAGAAGAGAAGATGAAACGGCCATTAGTGGTCGGTACGGGATTAACTCATTACCCTCTTCGGGCTCGCTGATATCGCCGGTGTGCTGGAGAAGAGCCGATAAAGCTGTCTGCTATTCTTGAATAACACCATTGAAAGATCCTCGCAAATGTTACAAGATATACACGTAGTTGATATACACGTAGTTGTTCAGTCTTTGACGTCCCAAAGCATGGCGCTCAGGTATCTTCCAAACGCCAGTTTATGCACGCCACGACCATAGTAGCAACGGAAAAGTTGCTCAAAACGAGGTATCCTAGGCATCTGACATTGAGCCAAACTATTAGATCCTCTTCATCTCACTGCAGACGCAGACCAGTATCTAAATCTGGCTACTCTAGATACCCTCAGAGCAGGATACAACTATGCCCTACCGACCTTAAAGGACAAAACCTGTACAACCAGAATCAGCAATCCAGCATCAAAAATCACACAGAGCATGCGTAGACTTACATCGTTCTTCTTCACCGCGACGAGATCATCCTCCGAGACTCTCACGCCGCCCACTGTCTCCACGTACGCCAGCGGCGCGTCGCCCATGACCTTCCTATACACGTCGCCGACAGTCGAGCCCTTCTTGACCAATACACAATCTCTGAACACGGCCGTCTGGCCTGTTGCGGAGAAGGAGTGGATATTCCTAACCGGGAACACGGGAACGAGGCCCAGGAGCTCCGACGCGCGCGTCAGAACTTGCACAACACCAGTGCTACCGAAGCGGTAAAGTACTAGGTCCTTGAGGTTTTCGATACGCCTGCGCAAGTGTTAGCATTGGTCTAGCAACTCAAAACGGGTTTATTAGGTTGGCGTACTGCGTCAGCTTCTCGTCCATCTCTTTCAGGCCGCCGCCGTCGGGGTCGCCGGCCTCGATCAGGTCTTCCCTTGTGTCGAGAAATTCGCTGCCTTCTGTATATTTGATGAAGCCCTGCTTGGCCAGCCGGCGGAGAAAGACTTCGCTGATGGCGGAGCACAGGACTAGGGTTTCCGGGGCGTGGGATTTCGCGATCTTGGCGATGTTCTTGTCGGCATCGGGGTGATCGATCTTGTTCAGCGCGATGACGGTGGGGAATTTCTCGTCAATGAACGCGTTGACGACCTTTTCTATCGTCTCGTTTGACCAGTCCTGGAGCGGTTCTTTCAAAGCTAGCTTGTCAAGACAGCGCGCAATAATCGTTGAGTTGGCGCCGTAACCGGAGAATTGCGTTTGCAGCGTTTCGACTGCCGTGGCCTCTGTTTTCCAGTGTCAGACGTTCCAAGTTCGCATGGTGTTGGAGATGATTGCGGGAACTCACTTACGGCGACGTGCCGCCGTTTTACTGAACCCCTGCAGAAAAGTTAGTGACTGTGTTGATGAGCCATTGAGCTGTACATACCACTTCTGCATCAGATTACCCAATATCCACCGCATGATCTCGTCGCGTAGCCAAGCAATATCCTGGTAAGGATCATATCCTCTCGTTGCCTTGCCTGAGGTCCAAAGTCAGCACCTTCGCATGAGAGCTGTTCCACCATTCCTCTTCTTTTGCAGGCCCGACACTGCCAAAGCCGCAATATATTGCTGCCTTGCGACATTCTCCCGCAAACCTGTGTCGCAAACTTCCTCGACGAATGTATGACTCACCCTCCGCGTCCGTGGTTCCACTAACATCCACAACATGTACAAGCGCGTCCGCGTGTCTCAGATCATCCAAGAAGCGGTTTCCCAATCCCTTGCCCATGTGCGCGCCAGGCACCAAACCGGCAACGTCCAGCAGCTCAATAGGAACGCTGCGCCGGCCATCCACGCACGCGCCGTAGTTGGGCTTGCATTTATCCGACACGTCAAAGCGCGAGCACGCGCATTCAATCTGAAGGTATCCGACGGCACGCTGAGGGTCGATGGTGGTGAAACTGGTAGGTGGTGAGAAAGTGCCCCGCGGTGGTACGATGGGGGGTGGAGGGGCTTACGGGAAGTTGCCTAAGGCGCATTGTTAGTTGGAGCTGGTGGAAGAATGTCTTAGGGATTGTTTCGAGCGTGCTCGGCTACTGACCAACTTTCGACGTGGCGTCCGTCAAACTGCATTCGAGCTACTCTCAGTGACCGGGAGTTGCCGCGCGGGCCTGGGATTGCGCACCTGTTGAGCGTGGTAGACTTGCCGGAGGACGGCTTGCCGACCAGACCAATGAGCGGGTCCCGAGGCATCTTTGCGTATCCCTACCGTGTCGGGGCGTGTCGTGGTGTCGCGGCGTGTTGTCGTACGTCACGGATGGAATTTGTGAGCGAAGTCGTTCCTACTATCGATAACGCTGGTGGTGCGAGTGGGATGAATTTCGGACGGCTGGCCTCATCTTCACTCGAAAAGGGCCGATGCTCCGAAACATTCATATAATAGTTCATGCTTAGCTTCACAGGGAAACTGGTAAATTTTGTTGGAGGCAACAGCCCTTCCCGCGTTTGTGGATTGGTTTGTAGAAGTATCCTTCACAACGGCAGGAAGAGCCGCAAATAAGAGAAGCTTCTCCAAGAATGGAATGAATGCGGATGAAGTTGGCTCAGTAAACATTATCGTAACTGTCATTCTCAGCATATGCTGTTCGTGCGCCTATTGAAGGTGTGATAATCGACATGAAAGGGAAGTCCTGCCTAAATTTGCGATTCTGCCTTGAAATTGACATCAATATTATGAAAAAGGATAAGACTTTGCAGAAGTAGGTTTAGCCCAAAAGCATCTGTAACATTTGAACGGTCAAACAAAATGTTCGTAGGGGAAAAACTCAACTGCCGTGCTTGATTTACGTATACGAACTGGTCTTCCAATGAAATGATTTATCGACCATCCAAAAACGAGTTGGAATGCTGCAATAACCAGCATCATCCCGTTCAACTGCGCTTAAACGCGTTGATGATGGGACATAAAGCCCGGTCTCCTTATAGCGTTGAAGGTGTCCAAATAGCCACGCATATCCAAGCCGAATACACCGATGGCCACCTTCTCAAAGCTCAGAAGTTACTGACCAGCTCGAATTTTGTAATCAGTCTTGACCGTATATGGTTCTAGGCGCAGCAGGACCTGATTGGCCAGTTGGAGGTGCCGTATGTAAGTACCCAAAATCCTGCCGCGGAAGGTTTTGACAGAAGCTCGGCCTCCAGTTCTGGGGGGATGTAAAGGGGATTCTTCATACTGTGTACTAGCGAAGAGGGGCGGAGGAAGAAGTAATAAAGCCAACGGAAGTCCCGTAATACGACGCATGGACAGTTAATAATATGTCATTTTGCCCAATCTCCAGCTTTCTATCGATGAGTGCGATATCCCGCTGAACGAGGCCGATGTCACCGCTTGCTGTACAGAAAGCGGACGAACGATAGCTGCATCTCGCCGCGAGGCACAGACGGGATTGGCGGTGTTGATCGCAATCGTGACAGAGTTGCTGCGGATGGGCCTGCCATTGTGGCCAAAGTCTTCCAGTTCCAAGGCATTTTCATGGATCTCTTTGTAAGCCTCCTTGGACGAGTGATGGGCTTCTGCAGCTCTGGCTAACGTAAGCCAGTCAAGAGGCATGGCAAAATATAATGTAAGGATAGACATCGGGTAGTTCCCGATGATGTACCGCCTTAAGATATATCCGGCTGGTAAAGCCTGATACTGGCCGGCAAAGAAAGGAAGGATAACTGCAGCGGGATTGTTGAGAGAGATGTATAAAAGAATGAACAGGCTGAAGTAGCAGCGCTCGCCTACTTTTGAATATCTCCCGAACCTGCAAAAAAGGTATAAAGTCAGGAACTTTTCGAGCACCTTCTCCCAAGAATGGAGGGGAAGCAAAAGAAAAAGGTTCATTGGATGGAAAAGTCAGTCGGGAGGTTGAAGAGTCCTTGCTTCGCCATGGGCGACCAATGGTGCTCTTGAGGCGTGACCCTTTGCTCTTTACCTCGGAATGCTCTTACTCCTAGATGAGGTGAAGAGCCATTACGTAGCTGAAGGGACAGTCCTCGTGATGGATAGGGATCGCTGAGGCCCGGGACAAAGAGTTGTCCGTCGCATTTTTGTTTGATGGAGCAGCAACGGTTCAAGAGTAATGGAAGGCCCCTGCACGGCAATCGATAGCCACACTCTACAAACCCGGCCTTGCGGCCGCTAGATGCACGGGACAAACCTAGGCGAGAGCCCATGATGTCATGCAGTTTCGTGTTGAGCATGTTCCAAGGTGCACCCGCCAGTCCTCCTTTTCTCTTTCTCTCACCCCGGCAAACCTACCCTGCCGAGCTGCCTATTTTTGGTTAAAGTCCAGAGCTCGCCCTTCCTAACCACCGCTCGACGCGCGTCCTTCCCAACGGCCTAGAAACCTTCGAGATGTGAGAGAGCGAGTCTTGGCGTCTGGCTTCTCCATCGCCGCCTTCCCCGGATGTCTCAGATCGCTCCCGCGAGAGGGTCCCTCTGGCCCTTGCGGACTGTCTCAGTACCAACGGCGCGCATTGAATTGATTGTAGATGTACAATGGCGAATCCTAAATGGATGGCACACTTACGTTGACCGCTTCTTCGACAACGGATAGGCAGGAGCAGCATCGTCGTGACTCGGCGTCGTCTCCTTTTCTCACCCTATGCGTGTCGATTGCGACCGGTCTCGCCATCCTGCTGCAGTCGGAAGTTATGCAGAGGACTGAGCTCGAGTAGAAATGGACTGCTTGCCTGACTCCCGACAGGGCTGGTGACGCGTCGCTGGCTGGTGATTACCTATCGATACGAATGAGGGCTGCAACCAGCCAGGCGGCCCCCTCTGACAGGTGAGCAGCTCGTAATCTGGCTCGGGCAGGGCGTGGCAGAGACGGGGGCAGAGACTGGGCCAGCACTGCCTCGCTGCTTGGGTGCTTGGCTGCAGCGGCACAACACAGCAGCGTCGCGCGAACAGCGCACAGCGTCAGGCGCGAGGGGACCGGCGCAACATCGTCATTGGCTGATGCGGGAGATCATGATTGTCGACAAGAAAACTGGGGAATGGCTTTGTCGCGGTTTCAGAGGGCCAAGGAACTGAGCCAAGGCGTGACGATCCTCGCCTTGCGGCTCCACTCTGCAGCCACCCGGTGGCACTAGCTAACGCCATCGACGAGGGCGTTGGGTGGGTCTTTCTGGGGTCTGGCGGGCGAGCTGCCAAACAGATTGCTGAACATGGAATGCCATCCCAGCCATTGCCAGCCGCGGCCCCCAGTCGTGTGGCAGGTTGACTTTGGCACGCAAACCCATTGGTTCCTTCCATCCCTGATGCCGCCTCTCCTAATTCGAGCCAACAACAGACGCCGTACAAAAGCCAACTTCCACTTCCCAGCCTCTCTCTTTCCTCCAACCCACTCCTGCCACTTCCAACTTCTCCACCACCTTTCTACACTACTAATTGTCTTGGAAGACTCTTCACTCACTCGAGCTTCCACCACGCCCGTTCACATACCATCTTCCTCTCGTTAAAGCACCATCCACCTTTGCGCCCAGACCACGACTTCTCTTCTCCCCCACGAATAATCTTCCGTCCACATCCACAATGAAGGGAACAATCTTCGCTGTTGCCGCCCTCTCCGCGACTGGCGCCGTCGCGACCCCGGCCCTTGCGCCCAGGGCTTCCTCCACTAGCTCTAGCAAGACCCCCCAGGTTTCTGTCAAGGGTAACGCCTTCTTCGCTGGCGACAAGCGCTTCTACATCCGCGGTGTTGACTACCAGCCCGGTGGTTCCTCCAAGGTCGCCGACCCCATCGCCGACACCGAGGCTTGCGCGCGTGATGTCAAGGAGTTCCAGAAGCTTGGTATCAACACTGTCCGTGTCTACACGGTCGACAACTCCAAGAACCACGACGAGTGTATGTCCAAGCTGGCTGATGCCGGTATCTACCTCGCCCTGGACGTCAACAGTCCCAACTACTCCCTGAACCGCAAGGAGCCCAAGAGTTCCTACAACGACGTCTACCTCCAGAACGTCTTCGCTACCATCGACGCCTTCGCCAACTATGACAACACCCTGCTCTTCTTCTCCGGTAACGAGGTCATCAACTCCGATGACACCACCGGCGCTGCTCCCTACGTCAAGGCCGTCACCCGTGACATGAAGCAGTACATTGGCAGCCAGGGCTACCGCTCGATTCCTGTCGGTTACTCCGCTGCTGACGTCGACTCGAACCGCTTCGAGATGGCCGAGTACATGAACTGCGGTACTGACGACGAGCGCTCCGACTTCTTCGCCTTCAACGACTACTCCTGGTGCGACCCCTCTTCGTACGAGACTGCTGGCTGGGACAAGAAGGTCAAGCAGTACGGCGAGTACAGCATTCCTCTTTTCCTGTCCGAATTTGGCTGCAACACCAACAAGCGCAAGTTCGAGGAAGTCGAGGCTCTCTACTCCGATAAGATGACCGGTGTCTACTCTGGTGGTCTTGTCTACGAGTATGCTGAGGAGGGTAACAACTACGGTCTTGCCAAGCTCTCGAGCGACTCTGCCACGGAGAACGACGACTTCACGGCTTACAAGAACGCCCTCGAGAAGACTCCCGCGCCCTCTGGCGACGGCGGCTACAAGAAGGACGGCAAGGCCTCCACTTGCCCGTCCAAGTCCAAGACCTGGGACGTCGACAGCGACTCGCTGCCCGCCATCCCCGAGCCGGCCAAGGAGTACATGACCAAGGGCGCTGGTGAGCGCAAGGGTCTCAAGGGCGGTTCGCAGAACGCCGGCACCCAGTCCAGCGGCACTGCGACCGCCGGCTCCGGTGAGGTCACTGCCACCGCCACTGGCGGCTCCAGCTCCAGCACCGGCGGCTCCTCTTCCGGCTCTGCTGCCAGCGGCCTGCGCGTCCCCGCTTTCGAGATCGCTCCCCTCGTCTGCACCATGGTCGTTCTCGGCTCCACCCTCTTCGGTGCCACCCTTCTGTAAGCGCTACACAAGATCGTCGATCACGCATCTCATCATCGTGGTTGTTTCTTCGTTCTTGGGTCCGACGCGCGTCGGATTAGTTCGCTTTTGCTTTTGTGCATAATAAGGGCGACGCATGCAGCGGGTTCTGTTTTTCATTCGATTGGTTCCGGCGCGTTGGGACCGTTGCAAGGGACAGCGGGGGAACGGAAGGATAAGGAATAATGTCTCTTCCTTTTTTTTCTTCTTACCTCCTGCATCTGGAACGCGCGCACACATCCATACCCACGCGCGGGGTTTTCTTGGTTCGGCCGGACGGTTCGGGACCAGGAGGTCGCAATGGTTCTTCAGGTGCATCTTTGCTACTTCTTCCCACTGCCTGTCTTACTGGTTTTTTTCTTTTCTTCTTTTCTCTAATTTTCAGTTCGCACTCATCGGCCGCGGGACAAGCAGCTGCAATGGCCGCGGTATCCAGGAGCGTGGGTGTGTCATGCACAACACCACAGCCTCTTGATACGATATGTTAGATACCAGATACCAGATATACTCGCAGCCTCAAAACGCATAGATTTCACAAACTTCTCATGCAGAGATCATGTGATATGACATTTCGTGAAGAACTAAGAAAAGGGTCTGCCAATCCAGTGCTTTTGCGCGCGCGTGGGTGAGCGGCGCCCGCTGCTCAGCCTGAAAGCCGTCCGAACACGAGCGCCCCATGCGACGACATCCTTGTCTGTTTCCTTCCGTCCGTTCCGTTGTCGCAGCGTGTCCCGTAAGCCTCCTAGTTACTAGTTACATAGCCTCGAAAGACGTATTGAGTGTTGCGGTGGCCGAAATATCGGCCAGTGCTGGTAGTGCTTGTGGTGCTTGCGCTCTCGTTGCTCTAAGGCAACAAGGCAGAAAGGCAGCAACGCTCCTTCTTCGGCGGAACCCGATCAGGCACCCAACGCCGGGCCGACCAAAGCGCCGAAGCGCAGATTTCTTCGGCGCAGCGCTCGCGCGCAACCTTCTCGCACCAACTCCTCGCCCAAAGAATCGCAGGCGAAGCTCACACACAGAGACACGAATTTCGTGCTCTCACAGACACACAAAGCTTTGGGAGAAAGTCCCCGGACGACGCCCGCCGCGCGCGGGCGCGCTCGCGTCAACGCGCCGCCACAGAAGCAACGCGGTCTCTCGTCTCACTCCGCCTCGGCCAGCACGCCCGTCGCCGCTCGCACGCCCTGCGCCTGCTCCCGCGCGCGCCCTTCTCGCCCCCTGCGCTGTCCCTCTGGACGAGGATATGAGTCCGGGCAGAGCATGGCTGGAGCGCTGCGCGTGGGTGCTTGGGCCTGGGCGGAGGCGTCGGGGATACCGTGCTGGGCGATGTAGGTCGCCGCAAGGTAGTGGGGAGGGTTTTTTTTCGTCGAGAAGATAGTTATGCGATTGCCCTCTTCCGCTTTGGGAGGGGGTAACTCGATGGGGCTTATTCTTGGTGCGAGGAGTTCACTCTTTCTATCTTTTTATTTTTTTTCGAGTCTGCAGTTGCTGTCACGAGACGTAAGCGTCTTGGTGAGCTCGGTCGTACGGGCCGGACTCTTCTTTTGGGGATAGAGAGAGAGGGCTTTGCTGTTGTTCAGCTGATGATATATACAATAGAGTCAAGCACTGATGCGCTCCCGCAGACCCTACGTGGTGACGGGAGCGCGTGATGCGAACACTGTAAAATATCTGATGAACAATTCAACAGCTCAGCTTTTCCACATACCAACAATATACCAAATATAAATTCATCCTACATCTACCCAAGTACCAAATACCTGAACCACCGTGAAGACAATATCTCGTGAAATAACCTTTGCTCTTTTCGTGAACACAAGAAACTGTGCAGCGTGTGCTCTCGTGTGCCTCGCATGCATGCATGCTTGCATGCTTACATGTGGCGTCCACCTATGCACCTCTGTCCGCCCATCACTATCACACGCCTCGCTGCCGCTCGTAGCGGATTAGGCAGGTCGGCGTGCGAGCAGCTGGGATCGCGACTGGGCGGCTCGTGTGAGTGAGCGCGCCCGCACCGGGGTGGTGGTGAAGGGGCGGAATTCCGGAAGGATTAGGGAAGGTAATAGAAGGACGGGAAGGAAGGAACGCAGAAGAAGGAACAGAGTGTTGTAGTCGGCAAGCGGGTCCTAACCACACATAGAATGTGTAAGCAAGCATATGGAGCAGAGGAACGGGAACGGGAGCGAGACATGGCGCGTGGTGTGAGCGTGGCTCTGCTAGCTACTGTTGTGTCGTGCTATGTTATAATGGGTTTGTTTTCCCAGTCCCGATTGCTGATGGGCGACGCTCGAAGCATGGCAGCGGGGGCGCCGTAGGTCTGGCATGCATGGCATGCTTTGCTCGCGCGTACGTACTAAGTACGACATGCGTGCCCGTCTTTGTGCTCCGTTGCGAGGACGACAATGATGGCTGAGGGCATGTGCATGTGCGGGGCGTGCCGCGTATGTGTGTACATTCCTCGCCCTCCGCTACCAAATACTTGCCTGTGTAGCAGTAAGCCGCAAATACGTAGTACAAGTAGGTACCTATGCCA
This sequence comes from Aplosporella prunicola CBS 121167, assembly GCF_010093885.1. Lineage (NCBI taxonomy): Eukaryota > Fungi > Ascomycota > Dothideomycetes > Botryosphaeriales > Aplosporellaceae > Aplosporella > Aplosporella prunicola. Next base: position 544,215 of record NW_022983544.1, read on the forward strand.
TCACTCAACACTGCAAAGCCCCAGCTTGTTCGTAGACAACAGCGCTCGATGCATACCAGCTACCAGCTCTACCTGTCTATCGCGTGCTCTATGCGAATGCAAGCCAGAAGAAAAAGAAAGACAAAGAGCCACCTCAGATCCGACACACCCGGGGCAGAGTCGAGAGTCTGTATGCCTGTCCGTCTGTTTATCTTTCCGAAACGCCGCGCCTAGAGGAAGATGGAGCAAGAAGAGAGAAATGAAAGAAGAACAAGAGAAGAAAAGACCCGCCGCAGGTATATCAGTCAGCATCCCACTTTTGCACCCTGCGTAGTATCCCGTCCAAAACGCCATGCCAACGACGGCAACCCATAAGAAAATGAGAGAAAAAGACAAAAAAAGAAGCGACGATAACCACCCATATGTACCAGGCAGACAGATCTACCAATGGCAGATGCCACCTTCACTATCATCGACGCTCCACACGCCCGCCAACCCCACCGTCGTCATCTCACCACTAGCATGCTCGCCCATCTTCGTCAAGCGCGCGCCGCCCTTACCGCGACCGCCCGCGTCCGCCGGCCCATTGCCCAGCAGGCGCCTAGCCCAGGCGTCAATGGCGGGCTCGCCCGTCTCGTCGCGCGCCTGCTTCAAGAAGGGGATCAGAGCCGTGCCGCCCGTGCCGCGGAGGTCCTTCTTGCCGCTGCCCGAGGCCTCGGCGCCGACGCTGCCCGCCGTGATCGTCTGCATCTTGTTCGCCGAGGCCAGGTTCGTGCGCTGGTGCGGCGTGGCGCCGGTGCGCGAGGCCGACTCCCGCGACTTGATGATGATGTACCGCGACACCATCTGGATGTGCACGTCGCGGAAGGCGCGCAGCATCGCGAGACATGCGTCGAAGGCCGTGCAGAGCGCGCGGTCGTGCCGCCGCGCTGAGACGTACTCGCGGATGTTGGCGACGTTGGACACGTCCTCAAGGAAGCGCCGGTGTCCGCCGGGCATGTAGGTGCGCATGTCCTTGATGAAGTTGTGCGAGGGCGTGGGCGGGTGCGGTGGCGTGCCCTGCTGCTCAGAGGACTGCGTCGTAGAGCTGCCGGCCGGCTTCTCGCCTGTCGGGCGGTGCTCGATGCCCAGGACAATGTCGAAGAACTGAATGATGGAGCTCTGGGCGTTGGAGCCGCCGGAAAACTGGACGTAATTCTGGGGGCTCGAAGTACCGTCGTCGAAGATGACACCATTGGGCAGACCGGCATCGGCCATGTTCTTGGAGCCTGCCAAGTACGGCCGGATCCGGTTGTAGAAAACGTGGGGGTCGCAGTTCTCATACATGCGCTGCAGCAGCGTGCCCAACTCGTCAAGGCGTTCAGCGAAGGAGCGCAGGCACTCGGTCACGGTGTGGCTATCTCCGTAGCGGGCTGCTTCGATGGCGTCCAGCATCATGGGAATAATGGGCGCGCCGCGAGCCTCGATGGCCACCGAAACAAGGTAGAACCATGATTCATCCAAGGACCCAGTTGCCGTGTTCAGGGTGAAAATGTTCTCGAGGTTGTCAATGGGCGCCGAAGGGTCCAGCGGACGCCAGTTCCAGAGAACAAGGCCAGCATAGGTAGCCACAGGCGGCAGTTCGAGATGGCGGCACGTGGAGAGGAAGGGTGCGGAGATCGACGGCGGGACTCTCTGCACGGCACACTGTTAGCACAAGGCCTAGACTAGCCCCACTAATGCTACCCGGACAGGTAACACTCACATCGACCGGTGACTCTCCACCCCAGATGTACGCATGCGCGATGAAGGCCAATACACTGTATGCTCTCCGCCATTCGGGTTCGCTGCTGAGCAAGTCGGTCGACAGGACGGGCAGCCGGTCGACAACTCCGCGCAGTCTCCTGGTCAGGATCAACGCCTGCAAGTTGTTGACGGTGCTCTCCCACGGCCGGTAGTAAGGGTCCGTAAGAAACTCCAGAGGGATGTCGGCCGGAAGGAAGCCGTTGACGTCCGAGACGTCGTAGTCGCTTGGGCGCGGGATCTGTGGAAGCATGGTGGATGTAGAGGGGGCGTCAAAGACGCAGGGACCGTAAGTGCGGCACAGGCTTTTTGTAATGCGTTGAAGATGTGACCGACGCGGATAGCAGCGGATTGGCGCGTCTAGGGGTGGTGTGATGGGTCGCGTGCCAGTATAGGCTTGCGCCGGGTTGCGGCTTTATAAAGGCTGAAGTGGAAAGTGACGGAACAATTGCAGGAGAGATTTATGTGCAGAAAGGATTAGGTGAGAAAAAAAGAAAGTCGGATGCGGGCGGCGCGGAAGGGGAAGGCGAGGGGCCCTTATATTGAGAGTGGATGGCGGGGGAGTTTAGAGAGAGTAGTGGGGCAAAAAGTCAAGTCCTGGTTCTGGTTTAGACAGGAAATAACGGTACCACTTAACGCCCAGCGACGCATCAAATGCGGCCGATCAATAAGAGTCAGCAACTGGCCTAGCACTGGAGCAGAACAGAACAAAGGCTGGGGGGCAAACGCGTCGCCGATTACTCATTGAAGGAGGGAAGAGCTAGTTTGCAGCCTCAGGCGCGTTACCAATCAGCCTCCGCCTACTACCCCATCCGATTTCGGCAGGCTGGACGCGACGGTGCTTCAGGTAAGCGAGCACTTGTCATGGCCTGGCGTGATTAGCTGCCATCCGTTGGTCCCTCTTCTGCCCAGCAGAGTGTTGGTTAAAGCCTCAACAAGGCTCGTCATTCGCACGTGCGACGCCATCGCCCGACATGTGCCAGCCTGGCCACGGACTCCTCTCGACCGAGCGGATGCGCCTCCGAATCGTCTCAATGCAGGAAATAGAGGGGCACGATGAAGCGGGGCATGTCAGAGGATGTTGGCACTGTGGCAGTCGACGGCGGGACAGCGGAGAAACGGCGTGGAGACACGGCAAGGCGGCGGACGGGACTTGGTGGGGAAGCGTGCGTGCGCTCCATGCTCCCAACAACGCCTTTAAGCCTTCGTGGCTTTCCAGAGGGGATCCGCACGATTGACTTGATGTGCCCGCCACCTGTCAGCTTTTATCAAGATTT
>NW_022983544.1:547352-571074 GCF_010093885.1 Aplosporella prunicola CBS 121167
TAATACCCCTGCGTGCGACGCGCAGCAGCCACTGTTGCACCGCTCCACGCACGTGCAGCGGCCCGCTCGCCGCCCATGTGCAAGGCACCTACCCGGAGGGCTCACTATTTGAGAGGACCAATCAAAACACTTTCAAATAGAGACAGACATATTTCACAGCATGGAGATGGCAGACTGGTGATGAGGGCAGTGCCCAATTCCTATGAACCCATTCCTACACTACTCCTAGCACGCCGCTTGTGCCGCTACCAGCAAAGGCCTCCCGAGTGCCCTCCTGCACAGTAAGCACTCTACACCCTGCCTGCATCCACCTATGCCCATCACGCCGAATACTCCCATCCGTCCGTTCCCCGTAATCCCGGCTTGCTCCACAACAGCCACATCTCTTTCCCCGCTTCTAAATTCATCTTTCGGCCCTTAGAAGCGCTAAGGCATTCGTCCACTCCGGGCCTATGCAAGCAAGCAACCACCAACTCACCCAACCAATCAAAAAAACAAAGTGAAAACAAAAGGAGAAACAGAACTAAGAAACCCTAAGCAACAGCAGCATCATGGACATGCATCACCCGCAGCTCTCCGCTCAAATGCAAGACACGCGAGTGAGTGCCCCAGAAAAGAAACGAAAGGAAAAAGAAAAGTAAAAATAAAATCTTTTTCCCCCTCGCCCAGCGGCACCCACAGTGATATTCATCAACATCATCAACATCACCGGGCTTCCATCCCGTAGAATAGTAACAAAGCAAATGGCCAGGGGGGTGAGGTCCAGCCAAAAAAAATATCTGCAAACCGACAAAAAAAGCAAGCAAACAAGCAAGCCAGCACGGCGCGTCTCGCCGTTCCCTCCTATGTATTTTCCGTTTCCCTAACATCTCGTCAGCCTGCTATCGTCACAGGCATCGTCGCCGCGCAGACGGAAACAGCGGTCGTAGCAATGGCGGCAGCGGTGTGGTGGTTTTCCGTGGCGGTATGGCCGTTGTCGTGGCAGTATGGCGCTAAGGGAATTTGAGCCAGTCCGCGCAATAATCCGCGTCCCGCCGCCGCCGCCGCCCTTTCCCTGTCCCCGCCTTCCCTGTTTCCGCTCCCCCGAGAATTCAAAAATAGCGAGCGCTCATTAAAGAAAGTGGTATCGAGAAATCCGCGGCGCATCAGGGAAGTCGCTCTGTCTCCTCTCTTTTTGTTTCTCTCCACGAGATCCGGAAGCCGAAATGGGAGGAGAGGAAAAAAGACAACTCCGGGTATAAGAAAACAGACCAGAGAAAAGAAAGCTAATGATTTCCCAGTGGTGGTGACACACAAAGAAAACGCCAAGCCTCGCATCCATCATGCATGCCATGGGGTTGTCTCCCAACAAAAGCCCGTCCCAGAAATGTCTTCGCGCGGGCCTAAACAGATGCTGCAACCACCCTCCTAAACCTTTCACCCTCCCTCCATGCCCAATCCACTCGCTTTGCCCTGATGATCAACCAACCGCCGTCCAGGCACTTGTAGTCGCCCATGAGGAAAGGCGTGCCTCGTTCTCGTGCCGCCAGCCCCCCTGTATGGAGAAAAAGCTCATGCAAATCCGCAAATTCGTGCGGTTTTGCAAAATATCGCGAATACGACGGCGATAATTGTTGGTACGCTCGTTCATCTATATCCAGGAGGCGTGGAGGGGGAACTATTCGAGCTGAATCTGTGTATACGTACTACCGCGAGCGCTGTGGTCGGTTAGCACTTCTGTTATAACTGGGATCCATCTCATGCATATGGAAAGGTTGCCATGGACTTACCAAACTCGCCACCGCAGCGGCGCTCGCCAGGTCTGGCTTTCCGCTGACACTTCTCTGTGCAACTCTTGGCAGGCTAGACGTCTGACCCTGCGAACCAGTCTGCGCTCCACCCGTCGTGTTGTTGCTCGAACGTTTCATGCCGAAGTTGTTTGTCAGTCCGCTTACGGTTGACTGCCGTCTTGGCGCTGCAGCCTTTAGGGGACTGTTTCTGTTTGCCCCTTGTGCTGTCGCAGCAGCTGTACCTGAAACGCCCGTGCTTTTGGTACTGTTTCCGGGTGGTTCAGGCAAAGGCCGCGTACCGCCACGGCCGGGAGTTTGCGAGACAGTGTTGAAGCGCTTGACCGGAGATGCCGTGCTGGCACTATTGGCAGTCTGTCGGCCCATTGGAACGCGAGGCCGCTTGACACCAGTGATGAACTCATGGTACATGGCATCCTCAGGCTTGAGACGCCGGTCAGGGTCCCACCTGAGACACCTCGTGATGAAGTCGAGGAAAGCATCGTCGTTGCACTTCAGAGCCTGTTCGAGGGTCTTTGAGCTTGGACGGCGCCTGCGGCCCTTCGAAGAGACCGTGACACGCGGCTTGCCCAGCGAATCGAAGAAGAGCTTCTTGCGGGAGGATTTCTCGATGAGATGCTTCTCAGGCGGACCAAAGATCTCCATGATACAGGCGAGTTGCTCCTGCTCGTTTTCACCAGGGAAAATCGGCGAGCCTGTGAGCAACTCCGCCAGGATACATCCAAAACTCCACATGTCAATTGGCAAGCCGTAGCTCATGCCCAGGATAACTTCCGGAGAGCGGTAGAAGCGGGATTGAATGTACGTGTAGACCTTCTCGTTCTCGAAACAGCTGGAGCCGAAATCGATGACCTTGATCTCTGATTGCAGAGGATGGGCCAGCAGAATGTTTTCCGGCTTCAAATCGCAGTGGATGACCCGTTTAGTCTTAAGCAAACAGAGCGAGCTCAGGATCTGCTTAGCAAATCGACGGATCAACTTCAAGGAAAAGCCCTTGAATTCGTGCGCTTTAATGAACTCGTAAAGGTTCATGCCGAGAAGCTCGGTGGAGATGCAAAGATGACCGCGGAAGTAGAAGTGCTGCGTGAAGTTGATCATGCTGTGTTTGTTTTCCGGATCCTGTCACGAATTAGTGGTTTTGAAAGTGGATGGCTGGTGGCATAAGACTTACCCAATCACGCAGCTTTTGCAGAATGTTGACCTCAACCAGGGCCTGTTGGTGGAACCTCTTCTTGTTCCTGATGATCTTGATAGCCACGAGCTTGCCTGTCTTGTGGTCTACGCAGCGTACGACCTGACCGAAACTGCCCTTGCCAAGCACATCAACAACTTCGTATCGGTAAGCCAGATGATCTCCCAAGACGATCTGGTAATCGCCGCGATCATCGTCATATCCGAAGTTGGCCGTCGATGAATGTAAGTCTCCGATGCGCTTCTTCGCGTTTTTCGTACCGCAGAAGTAAATCTCCTTGTAGTCGATAATCTCGCCACGCTCGAAGATGTTCAATGGAACCATCTGAAGAGCATGCGCCGGTAACACCCTCTCTTGCGGCTTGGCCCGCCTGCGCAGTTCGTCCAACTCCTTGGCGGCCGCTTCGAAGTCTTTCCGCCTTGAGCCTAATCTCCTCATTTCTTCATCTGCCGCAAGATCATCCTTGTCCATATTGGGGTCTGTGTTGCGCGACTTGAGCATGCTGGTAGAATTCTTCGAGCCGAGCATCCTATGCATCATAGAGCTTGAAGCTGATCTTGTGGTGGGACCAGAAGATTGCTCATATGGAACACTAGCTGTCTTTGGCGGTCCAGCAACCTTTGATGTCCCTATTGTTTGCTCCTTTTGAGCGTCTGTGGCAAACAGTGCTCCAGAGGGCTTTCTCCGGGGTGCGTGTTCTGCGGAAGGCCGAGGCTTTACTAGCGGGCTCGGGCTTTGAGTAGAAGTAGAAGTTCCATTCCACGTCGAAGAAGGAGCAAGCTTCGGGGCAGGCATCTCGTTGTGTTTCGGCGGCTGCGGAGGCTGCTCACTAGTGGTTTGGGAATTGATGTTGCTCTGAGATGCTTGGGTTCTGTGTGAGCTCTTGGAAGAGCTTCTCTTCCAGCCCATACTCAGCTTCCGCCGCAAGGATGATCCAGAGGAGGGGGTCTCCGGTTCTGTTGACGTGGTCGACGATGCATCGTTCTTTTGCCCAACTTGGTTTGCCGGCGCACGCGGACCATTCAATCTTGTATTCTGCGGCATCTCGTCAACAGTACCAAACCGGCCCTCGCTAGCAGACCCAGACTGAGAATCATTCGTATCATCGTCGTTTTTGGGCTGAACAGGCGAGGAATATGGTGTGTTCGCAGCCCTTATACCATCTGCAGGTGTCGAAACAGGTAGCGGCATAGGTGGTGGTGGAGGGTATGAGGGAGTCTCGGTAGATCTTAGGTGGAAGTGAGAAGTGGCGCTCCGCAATTCGGGGTTGGCGGGCGTGCTCTCGCTCATTGCCTGTGAAAAGGTGGCTTTTGAGGCCGTCATAGGAGTGCTCGGCGTCTTCGTAGCCCTCTTGGGTGGCGGTGTAGTCGTCTCCCGGGGATCGACCTCCTCGTTAGGTTGACGGTACGTGGAGATCTTCGCAGTTGTCGGCGTGCTTAGGGGAAGCAGATTTAGGGGTGGCAACCTTAGCGGCTGCAAATTCTTCTTCCCTACGTTTGTAGCAGGCGCCCGCTTGTCGGCATCGGAGCTTGCTCCTACGGTCATGCCTCTTGCGCGCCGTCCAGCAATACCACCCTGTGGCTTCTTATTATCATTTGCCGGCAAGTCAGTCGCTTTCGCGGTCTTGCTGAGCGAAGGCTTGGTGGTCTCGCTATCCGTGTTGCTTCCGCCCACTGCCGCCCAATTCGCATCCTCCGCCGGTGTTGCTGGCGTTTGACGCACCGGATAGACAGGCTGGTCAATTTCAGTGTTTGGGGACTCGAACACCTTTGGAATGGCTGGTACCGGCGGGACGTCTTCCTCGGGCTCCGGGCCCGCGGAACTGTGCACGTTTCTCGACTTGGGTGTGGGCAGTCGTGAGCCCGACAGGATCTGGCTAGAACGAGCGGACGTACTGCCATTGCCCCGAAGAGAACTGAAGCTAGAGCTATTCGACAACGGCGGCGCTGGGGCGAGGGACTTGTCTGGCGTGGCTCGCGCAGATGAAGGAGTGACGCTTTTCCTAAAGACCAGGGCTGGGCTGTACGACGTGGGTAGCGGCTCCTGTTGCAAGTCTGGCTGAGGCGTAGGAGGCGTTCGCGTGGTAGTAGAGTTGGAATGCAGGGACAGGCGCTTCAACCTTCTCGCGTCGGTCGGGCTAATGGTGCGGGCACCCAAACCACCAGCGTGATGCAACGATTGCCTTTTGGATGGAGTAATTGCCCGCGGCGTTTTTGCCGGCGAACGTGTGTTGGCGCCCAACGGGTCGAAGCTCGTACCCGAAGGCTGCAGCATCGACTTTGCCTTGTTGCTCCGCATCGTGTTGTTGGAGAGACGCGGGACGTCGGACGAACTATAGCTCGGCACCAACGTCCCTCTCCTTGGCTTCGAATTCGAGCCGCTGCGGCCCAAATGGCCGTGTGAAAAGTCCCTCCGCGGCACATATGATCCAGTTCCAGCGGCGTCGGCGCCGGATAGGAGACCTGGGCCCAGCGACTTGCGAGGGCCGCGGGCGGCGGTGGCGGAGAAGGGAGCGGATTCGGGGACAGGAGCGGGCCCCGGGAACTGACTCTGGCGACGGTTGCGAGCCGACAATGGCAGTGCGGCGGGTGGAGCCATGGGGGATGGGTTCACGTCATTGCGACTAGGTTGATGGCGCGACGACGAGGTGGTGCGGCCGGCGCTGCTGGCGGCCCGGCTGCCCTGCAGCTTCCTGTCCTCGGCGGCCATGGAGGGGTTGTCGGAAGGGTCGAGGTCGTCGGGATCGAGGGAGTAGTCGGGGTGGGGAGGGTCGTGGTGCGCGAAGATGCCCCGACCGCCGCCAGGGACAGGGAAGTCGCTCAGGTCGGCCGAAGTAATGCTCTCGTGCAGGTCGTCAAAGTTGGCCGAGGGCAGGAAGTCGAAAGAGCCGGTGCTCTCGACCCGATTGGGAAGCCGGCCAAAGCTGAAGCGCGGATTGCTTCCGGTTGAGTTAGGCGGGAAGGAGTCGTCGCTCTGGGACGTTGGCAGTCGAGAGGCATTGCTGGAAGCCGCAGTGGAGCCGCTGACGATCCTGCTAAATTGTGAGCTCGAGCCGCATAGCCCTCCAAGGGTGCCCAGCAGCCATACCGTCTACCTTGATCCAGCGGGCGAGGTCCCAGAGGTGCTTTGTGCTCGCGCAGCGTCGAGCGACGGCGCCCGGCAAACGTGTTGCTGCTGCCCGGCGCCATCTGCGCGCTGCCCTTCCGCAAGGGATGGTCGTGGAATTTCCTGGGCGCTCGACCCTCTGCTGTTGCGGGCGTCAGCGCTGCTGCTTGACCGGGTGCCGGCAGGCTGCCTACCTCCAGAGCTCCCCGACTCGTCGTCTCCTGTGCGTGTTGCCATGGCGGCGAAAGGGGAACGAGGTGTGTGTGCTGTAGGCGGGTCCCAGCCCAGCGATCTCGTTGTACCCGTGAGTTGGTTGGAGTGTGTGAACCGGCCCTTCTTCCAGCTCCGAGGCGTGGAATGATCCGCTACGAGTGCGTCGACATGCTCGAGGCTGTGATGGACGGGAGCTGGCGCCGAGTAAGGGGGCAATGCCGCGGGGAGATGAGGCGGTGATCAGTCGCAGCGCTGGCGGGCAGCGGTGCCGGGGGCGACGGGGGAGAGAGGGCTGCGTGGGTGCAGAGAGTAGGCAGCAGGGCAGCAACTCTCTTTTGCGTTTACTTTCGGGCTCACGGGCTTTGGTGCCTTGGTGGAATCCTGGCCGCGCCAAGGATTGCTCTGATTGCCAAAACAGTGAGAGGCCCAGCCCGTTTCCGCGGGTAACGGTGATGATGATCCATCGCCAACACCACACCAAGTCACCCGCTATAGCCCTTGTCCCTGCTACCAAATACCACACTAAACCCGAACACATGCAATCATGGACCCTCGTGCGTCCTCCTCCTCCTCAATCCCCATCGTCACTCTCTCCGCACCCCACGACGATGGCCCCTCTGGCTCCGGCTCTGGCTCTCACTCGCCCTCGCCTTCGCCTTCCGAAAAGGGCCGTCGCCGCTCGCGGCGCGATGCTCTCAGACACAGCTTCTCCGGCGAACGGCTCAAAGAGAAACTCGAAGACTTTGCCAGCCACAAGCCCGACGCCAGCTCGGGTAAACCGCACGACCGGTTGTTGAACATGTGCGCGCGGCCATTTCGTTTGTGTTTCACCTCGCCTGAGCTGATTTTAATTACCCCAGGCTGCTACAGCAGATGATTCCTACCGAGGGCGCGGATGACGACCAGCGCCCCAAGGATAGACGCTCGAGGAAATATGTCGAGCGCCCGGGCTTCAGCATCCCCGCCATGTCGGCCAATTTCCGCCGTTTCAACGCTAGAATCGGTGTCGTCTTCGTCTTTCAGAACCGAATTATCAGGTTGTTCTCATGGAAAGATCCTACTCACACCCTGTCCTTCCTAGCCATCTACTCCTTTGTCTGCCTCGATCCCAACCTGCTGGCCGTCCTGCCATTAGCAGCATGTCTGTTCTTCGTCATGGTGCCCTCCTTTCTTGCTAGACATCCACCTCCTCCCTCCCATTTACCAACCGACCGTCAGCCTTTGCACGGTCCACCTATCGCTCCCCCACAGAACATCAAACCCGCGCCGGAGTTTAGCAAGGACTTCTGGCGTAACATGCGCGATCTCCAGAACAGTATGGAAGATTTCAGCAAACTGCATGATACTGCCGTTGCTATGATTGCTCCGCCGACAAACTTCTCGAACGAATCGCTCTCTACCGCCATCTACCTACTCATTTTCGTCACTTCTTGCGCCCTCTTCATTGCTGCCCATCTGCTCCCTTGGCGGCTTGTTGCCCTAGTGGCAGGCTGGGTTGCCGTTGGCTCTTTGCATCCCAAGGCACAAGCTTTCCTTGAGAGCTTGCATGTCGATTCGTTCGTCCAAGAGCAGAGCGAGGTCGCCAATTCCTGGCTCAATGCCTTTGCGAACAGCGACATCGATCTCAGCCGGGCACCGGAGCAACGTGAAGTCGAAGTCTTCGAGTTGCAGCGTCGCGCCAACTCTGCTCCGGATGCCGAGTTTGAGCCGTTCCTGTTCAGCAACAGCTCGTACACGCCGTTGAGTCCGACGCGTATCGCAGGTGATCGGCCGCGGGGGACACGCTTCTTTGAAGACGTACAACCCCCGCGCGGCTGGCGGTGGGCGGACAAGAAGTGGGTGCTAGATCTGATGAGCCGAGAATGGGTCGAGGATCGGTGCGTGACGGGTGTCGAAGTGGAAGTCGAGGGGGAGAGGTGGGTGAGTGACATCCACTACGAGACGGAAGTGATTATCAACGAAGAGATGCCGAGTAGCCCTGCACAAAGCCCCACGTTTGGCGGCCCGGCGAGGAACGCGGCCAAAAGCTGGGAAGAGAGCAACGGGTTGAGCAGGAAGGGTATGTGGCGCAGGAGGAGGTGGGTAAGGCTCGTGGAAAGGCGCCCCATTCCTCCACCTGAAGACGTCTATATGAGTTCCGGTGGCAACATCACCGGGCCATTCTAGAAGCTGAGAGCTCCTTCCTGCTTATGATATTACTGGAGACGCCTCGAGGAGGGCGTCTACGTCGACGATGCCTCTATACTCTGCTAGGCATTTTTGTCTAATACTGACCCAACAACCAAACCTCCTAATCGGCCATGGCCATAGACCACACTTCAGGATCCGACGCCTCGCTCTCGATTATGAACAAAGAAAGTGGCTCAAGTACGAGTATGCAACAGTATTGAGCGCACACATGTATAAATGAATGTTCTTATAAACTTAACAATTCGGCTTGAAATAACATACACTAAAGTAAACCGTACAATTAAACTCAAAACGTCCATCACCGCGAACCGAGATGCACCGTCTAGCGAGACAGGGGGCGATACAAGCAGGCCCTACAGAGCACTCTTTGCCCAGCTCCCAGCCCGCGTCCTAGGTATGGGTGAAAAGGTCTTAGAGCACACATACCTAGACTCAGCATATCCTATCTAGGTGTCTTCTTCTACTCCATGCAATTGTCTCCATCGAGCTTCGTGGTACATCTCGCTTCATGCATGGTGACGGTCGTTACTCCTAGCTTACGTGAAAGTAAACCGTACAATTAAACAAACTCATTCACTCGCTGGCTCCAATCGCAATTTTAAGATGGCACTGAAAACATGCACACGCCGCGACTACTTCGAATAGGGAACCGTCCTAAACAATCATTGCCAGAAGGGAGCAAGCTGTAGCTAAACCTCAAGAGTATTCACAACATCTCTCTTCACAACCAGCAACCCACCGCCCAGCCAGACACATACACTTCCAAACGCCACCTAACAGTCTTGTCTTGTCTTGCATTGCAGATAGACTAGCACAAATATCAAACATCAAATCATTAAGCCTAGTCTTGGCCTTGTCCGCAATCCCTCCTCGCGCAGACCTAGCCGCCAGCCCCAGAGCCATGTAATGTATCCTCCTTTCTCTATCCCGATAAATCATGAGTGACTACTTGTACGTCCATGCCATGGCGCACAATGCTAACCCCAATCCCGCTTCCCCAATGCAAAGGAAGGGACAGGACAGCCAAATGCCAACCCAGATCAGTGCCTCCAGCCACGGGGAACAACGAACAATGCCCTTTTTCTCTTTCTTTCCGCGCTCGGACGACTTCTCCTTGCCCAACCGTCCTCTAATGCCCATCCGCAGGGGCAACAGCACAGTAGGTATCACAGGCGCCGTAGCACAGCAAAGAGCCGCGCCTTTAGCCGCAGCCGGTATGGCGCGGGCACCTCGGCGCCCCGCCGACGGCACTCTTGTGCGCTCCTCCACTGCCGCCGTCTTTGCCCGCGCAGCCGCGCGTTTTACGTCTCTTCCGAGCGTGGCGAGTCCGCATGCGCGCAGGTACGTCCAGTGCTTTTGCACGCCCTGGGCGATAGTTGAGAAGATGTAGAAGCTAGAGGCGCTGGTTCCTTGCCTGACTTGGGTACAGTGGCGAGCCCGGCGTCGTTGGCGGGTGTGTCGAAGCGGGGGTAGGCGCACTGGATTCGATCGCCCTGTCTTCAAAACACCGTGCAGCTCCTCCCTCAGAGCAACAGCTCCCGCGCCAGTACCAAGCCTACTCATCCCCAGACAGGGAGCGCGAGCGCCGTCTCTTGTGTTTTATGTCCTCGTCCTCAACCTCGCCGCTCTCCTCGCGCTCACGCTCACGCTCCTCCCCATCCTCGCGATCCCTCTGCATATCCCCCTCCTCATCATCATCATCGAGCATCTCCACCTCCTCGCCCAACGGACTGACCCTCGGATCCAACAACTCCAAATCCTCGAGCAGCGCGCGCGACGGCATCTTCCACAAGCTGGTCGCGCACACGCGGTCCTTAGTCAACAGGTCATCGACAAACTGGTCCATGTACGTGAGCACGAAGCCGTCGCGCATGCGGCGCTTCAGCTTGCGGTAGTCGGCCAGCAGCGGCTCCAGCGTCGTGAAGATCTCGACCGGCTCCCAGGCGAGTCGGATGTAGAAGGCGGCGAGCGCGCGCAGGTACTTGAACTCGCCCTTTACGGACTTTTCGTCTTCCCTTCCCTCCGCTCCTCCTTCCTCCTCTTTTTGTTCCCCTTCTTCTCCTTCCTCACCCTCCTCATCACCCGGCCAATTCAAATACGCCAACACGATCTCTTTCTCCGGCACCAACGTAAGCAGTTTAAACGCCAAGCACAGAAACGGCGTCGGCTTGCCCTGCCCGCCGTACGTCCCGCCGATGAAGCCCAGCTCCAGCGCCCGGTCGCACAGCGTCGCCGCGTTCAGCCCGAAACACTGCTCTTTCCAGTAGTACGACTCTGTGATGCGATCGCGCACGGCTTTCTCGAAGAGGAGGGCTGGGTTCTGCCCTTTGATTGTTGCGCCGCTGTAGCCCCGCTCGTCGAGCGCGGCTTTGGCGTCTGCTTGGTGCGCTGCCATTGGGGGTGGGCGTGTGCGTGTGTTGTTGTGTGTGTGGGGGAAGTGCGTGGAGAGGTCGGGTGGTGGGTGGTTCGCTGATGTGCGGGTGGACGTGGGTTGCGCGGCTGGCACGGCCGAGTGAGAGGTGATGCGGGAGTAGGTCGCGCGTATTCGAGGTTGTGGTCAAGTGTCCGTAGGAGTAGGTTAGGTAGGTAGCGGCGCGCAAGCTCGACCGCCGAGGTGCTGCTGCTGCTGCCCCGGAAAAATTGACGGGTGTAACTGGTGGCCCGAGCGTCAAGCCGTGATGGACCCCCACACCAATAACGCCGCGCTATCTAAACCCTTCCTTTCCGCTCTCACCACTCGCCCGTGTCTTCGCGCGCGACTCTCATCTAAGTCTTCGTGATACGCCCAATCACCCAAAACACAACAGGCCCAAGCAACTGCGGCGCTCCTCGCCGGGCTCCAAGCCCTCAAGCTGGTCCTCCCACCGCCGACACACGTCGAGAAAGCGCTCCAGCTCGTCCGTGACGACGCCGTCCAGCGCGTGCGTAATGGCCCACCGCATCCAGGATTCGCGGTTGACGGTCCAGGCGTAAACGGGGCGGCGCAGGCTGCGCGCTTTGCGCCGGAACGCCGCGCCCAGCGGGCCCATGAGCATCGGGAGGAACATGTTGAAGCTGGCGTATGGCGTGCGCAGGAACGGGCACGTGTTGAGCGGCGAGACGGTGATGTGCGTGATGGGGAACGTGGGGAGGTGTGTCGAGATGGGGCCGAGGTATTTGGCCTGTGAGCATGGCGTTAGCCGGGGTAACTGTGCGCTGCCTGGGGATGGCTGCGGTAGATGTCGTGTCGAGGGAGGCCGGGGTCACGTACAGCCCAGGCGCCTATCACGATGCGCTGGTTCCAAGGCCTCTCCGGGCTCGCCGGCACGGCCGCAATCGTCTCCGCAATGAGGCGCATCACCTGGTCCAGGTTGTTGTCCTTTTTGATATCCAGCAGCACCCAGATGTGCTCCAAGCCCGGCTGGGCCAGATACGCGAGCAAGTCCGTCAGCCGCGCCATCGGGGCATGGGGCTCCTCGAGCGTGCGCAGCGTCGCGACGTACTCCCAGTCGCAGTCGAGGACCTTCTCGGGGCGCCCGAAGCAGCGCTTCAGCGTCGCGTCGTGCGAGAGCACCACGACGCCGTCGCGCGTCAGGTGCACATCCGTCTCCACGGCGTGCGCGCCCACCTCGACCGCCCCGGTGAATGCGGCCATACTGTTCTCGGGGTACTTGGCTTTGTAGCCGCGGTGTGCGATGGCTTGCGGTAGCGGCCGGCCATGCTTCGTGTCGTAGCGCGCGAGCGTAAAGGTTGCTGGTGTTTGACGTCAGCGAGGGCGCTGTATAAGTAGATATACGGATGCGGCGGTTGTGGGAGCACACCCCAGACGTGGTGTTGTGGGTGTAGGTGCTGCTGCTGGCGCTGCTGCTCGCGCTGTGGATACGTACGGTTAGGGAAGGTTTCGCTCTTCGGCAGCAGCTGTTGCTGCTCCATGGTGACTTTCTCCGGACCGGCCTGGAATGAGGTGTTGATTCCAGCAGCCTGGGCGCTGCGGAAGGCGGACGACCTCTCGACGTCTACGTAACCTCGGTCCATGCTGAAGATATTCCCGCCGGTGGGTACGCAGCGAAACAGGGGCCGGCCCGTGGCAGGCCTGGTGAACCAGAGCGGAAGGAGTGGCTGCTTCTCCACAGCTGGACGCTACACGTATTATCAAAGCTCAGACGAGATCCGCCGAGGAGATCTTGTCCGGGGAAAGAAAAGGGAAAAGGGCGCTGCTGCGGGTAGAGGAAGGAGACGGCACGCTGACTACGACTACCTACAGACAAGACTCGAGGTCGACGACAGAGCTGCTGCTATCCCATGCAGGCTGCAGCTTGGAGGTTCTCCCAGTTGTCAGGTGTAACTCTATCCCGGCCCAGACCGCCGCCGTCGCGCAGATCCCGCGAACCAGATGTCAGATGCCGTAATATCTGCAGGGCTCGGCGGGCTTGGCTGCTGCCCGAAACCGCAATTGTCTTTGGTGGCTGTTGGCGTCGACCACTGAGACGCGGCGTGCGTCACTCTCGCGCTAACTTAATTTTCAAGCATAAAAGGCGCTCGGGGCGAGCGCGAACTACAGCGCCGCCGGACTTGCGGAGATGGCGGAGATGGCGGAGATGACCTTGCAAAGGGCCTCCTCCCTCCATCCCTCCCAAAGCCAAGAAGCTCCGACACCGACATCCACCCCTTCCTCCCACGCGGCCCGCTCCTGCCTGCCTGTGCAGATCTCGGCTCCCGACCACCCGCAATTTCGGTTCCGGCACGTAGTACACTCCGTCAGGTACCTACCTAGCAACGGACCTGTTCTCGCCGACTCCGACTCTCTCCCTCGCTTTCGTATACACGCTACTTTTAGACCCGCCGGACATTGCGCTTGCAACCTCTCATTTCCCCCAGGATACGACATCGCTACTCGTGCTCGGCAACTGCTTGCCGCCGCGGACTCGCGGCATCCTGCTAGTTGCTGCTAGAGTAGCCGAATGCTCCGACATCCGGTTAGTCTGGGCGACATCCTTGCTCACTTACTCACGATTTGAAATATCAACTCGTTGGCAAACCCATCTTTCCATGTCATTGATTCAGTGTTTTCGCTCCTCGAGTCACAAGCTTGTAGGGATAAGCGAGACCAACCGGACCAGCCGATGCTTGAACCCTGTCTGCGCTGAATCTGTATACACCTGCCTCTAGGCTTGTCGCCGAGTACCGGTAGCAAGTAGAGTAGTTCTTTGAGGACACGACAAGACCCCGGCTCTTCTTGACGCGGTCTGGTGCACAAGCAGAAGTAAGGTGGAATGGACGAGTGACATTCTTCGGAGCCTCTTCCTGCCCGTTTCTTCCATGTGACTAGGTATCCAATCACGTTAGCGCCTTTCAGCCAAACATCACCTCTTACATCGACAGGCGACAGGATTGATTGATACAACACATATTGTAGTTTGCGCAGTAAGATTGAGTGTACATTGTTTTGGGTCAGTGTATGTTCACAATCATTATGAGGCGCAGAGTCAAAAGCAATTTGCCGAGGTTGCATATTGCCCACTACTAAAGTATCCTAGTCATACTAGTTAGAGCAGCTACAGCTGTGAGCATAGCTTACTCCAAGCCCTCACTTTCCATCGTTGAAGTCGTTGGACCAGATCTTCAGCTTCATAGACCAGACCATAGACAAGTTTTTGGTTCCTCCCAACCTTACGTCTTGGTCTTGTTGTTCACAATGTCGTCAATCTCCTGTTGGAGTACAGCAAGCTTTCTCTTCATCGGTTCGATCTTGTTGATCTTCGTGGCCACGGATGTGTCGTTGTCTGTCGTGCGTGGCTCCTCGATGGGAGGGCAGCTAGCTTTCAGCTGGATTATCTCCCTGAGCTTCTTGTTTTCGGCCTCAAGCTCGGATATGCGCTGCTCTGCGTGCTTGCTCTTGGATTTCTCCGACTCCAACCGGTTTACCATTGACTTCGTACTGGCCTCAAACTGCTTTGACATGCCATTGACCATGCTGACCTTGGCCTCTGACTCCTTGTTCTTGTGCAGCTTTTCTTTTTCCAGGTCACGGATTTTAGACGCCAAGTCGGTAGTGAGCGCCTGTAAAGCTTTAGTGGATTTGGCGCCCTCGTCAGCCTTGCGACTTAGGAGCTTGTTGTCGGCCCTGAATGCTTCAATCTCTCCGCGGAGTAGACCAATCTGAAGTGTCATATGCGAGACAGTGCTATTCAAAGCCATTATGGTATTGTCACGGAGCGTGATTGTATTGCATAATTGTTGCTCACGGCCTAAGTGTTTAGCATCTACGTTCATGTTTTCCCCCTGATAGTTTGATACTTACTCATGTATAGAAGAGCCTGGTCTCTGGTTGCCTTTTGATGCATTATGGAGAGGACTTTTTCTTTCTCGAGCCTGTTCGCTGTAGCTTCTGTCATGAAAGTCGTAGTCGTCTTGTAGAGATCGTTAAACTGGTGCCGAGCCATGTCTACGATTTCGCTTCGCTCTTCTTCAGAGTATGTGGAGACATTTTCGAAAGCCTCTTGAATGAGTTCGAAGATTGAAGCACCATTGTTATGCAATGAGCCTGCCACCTCAAGGAAGGCAGCCGCTTGGTTCTCCATGTCATGCTCTAAATGCATTCCTCCTTTGGCGCCAGGGTGAAGAACCGCCGCAGTCTGAGGTGGAGTCTTTTGTCTGTAGTTGAAGTGACCCTGCGTCGGCGTCATGGGGTGAAGGATTACGGCAGTCTGAGGTGGAGTCCTGTATTGGTAGTTGTTGAAGTCGCCCTGCGTCGGCACCAAGGCGTACTTGTTCGAAGACATGATAGCGTTTCGGAAGTGACAATACTATCAAGCACTGATAGACTAGTGTACTGTGTCTAGAGATGAGAGATCATCGTCGAATCTTTGATCTGATACGATTCAGATGCAATGTGAGCCTGTAAAGAGACCGAGGAGCCGCGTCAGTCTCGAGAAAGCCCAGATATTTTGTCGGTGGGAGCTTAGGCTGGATTGAGTGGCAGTGACAGTGATAGGATTACGTTGGCTGACGATGGCTCTGTCTGAAAGGTACAGCAAGAGTGTGGCTTGGAGTGAGCTTGTCTGCTGTAGCTTGACGTCTCTGCCGAAGCTTCCTGAGCCTTGGCGGGTAATTTGGTGGGGAGAGACGTTGGGTGCGACGACGTTGGGTGCGACGACGTTGGGTGCGACAGTGGGTTGGTGTTGTGTGCTTGTGTGCTTGACAAGGCCCAGACGCAGGCCCGAGAACTTCAGGTACCTACCTACTGCCTACTGTAGTATAGTACTTTCCTCTTTTGGAAGCCAGGAAAGAGCGACTGGCAGGACACACACGCGGCACCTCACTTCACCTTTGTTGCTTCTAATGATTAGCAGTGTATATCATTGGCGTGCCCTGCAGTTATTGGGTGATCTGCAAAGGTGTTCAGCCCAACAGTTGCGATTTCCCCAAGGCTTTGATTGCTTCCAAGGGCGTTGGAAATGGGGTTGGGGACCAACCAACAAGCTCGTGTACGGAGTATGCGCAACGTGCAACGTATATCTCATTCAACCAACGGCACGTAACGTAGCACACGAGATTTCCATAGCAGCACCAACACTCGTGGGGGCCATTGATGCAAAGATGGCATGAAGTCATGGACCACGTGGGCAGGTTCTCGCGTATCTAGCTAACAAAGAGGCGTGCACAAAGGCTGGGAGGAGGAAAAAACATGGCAACGGCCCAATGCAGCAACAGGTCCTTAGGATCGACATTAACGAAGATCAACACGCGAAGAGCATGGCCCTTCAATATCCGATGGGAGGTGGGGGGCTCGTGGTGGTGTGGCGGGCGGGCGGGTGAGGGATCCAGGATTCAGAGGTGCACATCGAGTTACTGCACTGAGCAAATTCCAGTGGAAGAGAGGACGCACGCCCTTCCAGAAACGCGGCGTCCAAGGCCTTCTGCAGGCCAGGACCCCTGGCAGCCGTTGAGCTAGGGTCGTCGCGTGCTGCGCTTGAGCAAATGTCGGGCCTGACTCGTAGGATTGGCGAGGCGTCGGCCGGCGGGCACATCGTCGTTCCTCGCGCTGCAAGGGCGGCCGGCGCATGAGGGGCCAAACCTGGCGTGCGGCTTGCCGACCCCTTGCTGTCGAGCTGGATGCATCGGGCGACGGCTGATGAAATGCCTCAGCGGCGCAGCTGAGCCGCCTCGCCGGGTCGTAGGTTTCTGATCATTCGCCAATCCGCTTTGCTGAAACTGCGGGCGGGCCGGAAGGGCATTCCGCCGCCAGTTGGGTGGCTCATGCCTGCTGCGGGGGGCTGATATATGTAATACCGAAGAAGGGCGCTTTTTTGCTAGCAACGTCGCGCGCTGCTGTGCGGGCCTTGACTGCCCTCCATTGCGCGCTTCCTTCGTCTGTTTCATGCGTGCAACACTGTCGCAGAGACACCAATCTCGCCAACGGCAGGGAACAGGGATCCGCCCGCGCTCGACCGTTGTCTGATTCAGTGGCTCCGCCATCCTATCTAGGGGTCTTATTGTTCTCTCTGCCCTATTGTCGGGTTGGCCAGTCCGTCTCTCAGGTAATTGACGCCTTTTTTTTTGCTCCAGCAATCGCTTTGCTTTGTCACGTACCACCGCGCATAGTCTCTGACAAGCTCCTGCAGCTCTCCTCCCCCCCCCCCTCGCCACCGCCGCTCACTTGACCTTCATTCACCGTGTCGCTCTTTAGCTGCTTCGACGCCTTCATGGCACCCGGAATCATGTGTTTCGGTAAAAAACCCGATGACCCCGGTCATAAGAAGAATGAAGAGATAGATCGCCAGCTCCGCATGGACAGGAAGAGACAGGAGAGGGAGGTCAAGCTGCTGCTGCTGGGTACGACATCCTTGCCCGCCCGCACGCCCGCCCTTATGCTGACCCTAACCCACCAGGTGCCGGCGAGAGCGGCAAGTCGACCGTGTTGAAGCAAATGCGCGTCATTCACGCCGGTGGCTTCTCCAAGGCCGAGCGGAAGCAGTGGCGCGTCGTCATCTTCAACAACCTGGTCAACGCATTCGAGATTGTCTTCAGTGCGATGCAGGAGCAGGGAATCAGCTTCGAATCCGAAGATGGCACCGTATGCGCTTCCCCGTCGCCCATATTGCTTTTCCCAACTGACACTCCGTCGCCAGCGATACGCCGAGCTCATCAGTCGCGAGCCCGAAATTGGTCCCGAGGATGTCATGCCCAAGGATTGTCTCGAGGCCTTCCAGTCGCTCTGGGAGGACAAGAACGTGCAGCTGGCCATCCTGAAGGGCAACGAGTACGCACTGCACGACAACCTCAGCTATTACTTCCTAGATGTCGAGCGCCTCTTCGCCAAGGACTATCTTCCTACCGATCAGGACATCCTGCGCACCCGCCTGAGGACGACCGGTATCAGCGAGACCGTCTTCGATCTCGGCAACCTTACATATCGCATGTTTGACGTCGGTGGCCAACGCTCTGAGCGGAAGAAGTGGATTCACGTGTTCGACAACGTGCAAGTGGTTTTGTTCTTGGTCGCCATTAGCGGTTACGACCATGTGTTGGTGGAGGATAGGAATGGGGTATGTCGCCTGCTGCTCGTGGTCCAGCTTATCAGATGCTTACTTTTGACAGAACCAAATGCATGAAGCGCTCATGCTTTTCGAGTCCATTTCAAACTCTAAGTACTTCGAGAAGTCGGCTCTCATTCTCTTCCTCAACAAGGTCGATCTCTTCCGCGAGAAGCTCACGGCGGGCCACAGCCCGATTAACAAGCACTTCCCGGACTACTACGGAAAGCCCAACGACATTGAGGCCGGCCAGGAGTTCTTCGCAAACAAGTTTAGGAACCTCGTCCGACAACCGAAGAAGGAAGTCTACGTTCACTATACGACGGCCACGGACACGGATCTCCTCAAGAAGACGATGGCATCGGTGCAGGACATGATTGTTCAGCGGAACCTGAATGCGCTGATACTATGAAGAGATGGCAGCTGATTCCCTGGGGTGGTTGCGTGACGATTCCCCTTCGTTTTTTTGAGATTTCGCCTTTTATACGTTCGATAACCGTGTTGTTTGTACAGCATTTGAAGGATACCTTGGCTTGGAGATTTTTATTTTAAAAGGCAGCGTTTGGTTTCTCTCTTTTGCACGCAGGTTCCCGCAAGCGCATGGCCGCGTAATTTTTTTCCTCGAGTTTTATCACTGATCACACTGGACGAATAACGGCCGGATGTCATCTTCACCATAGAGGAGGGTTCTTCTTTGTTAATGGCAATTCACACTTAATTTGCAATCACATGAGGTTGAGGTGATGTGACCCATGGCCGAAGACGCGTGACGTCGCACGTGAGGTTCGTCAACGGCCCCCGTCCGGCCGAGGTTGGCCCGCTCTTTCCCGAATGCAGGCCTGGAGCCGCCTGGCTTTCATCACCATCTACAGCACCTACACCCTGTCTGCCCGACCCTCGACTGTCGAGCAGCAGTCATGTTCTCTCCTTCGCTGGGTCGTGTGGCCCGCGCGACCGTAGCCCTCCCCTCGTCCTCGTGCGCCATCAGCTCCCGCCCCGCGGCCGCCTTGACCTCCGCAAACTACCTGCTTACGCGCCGCACCCAGCAGAGGCGCAACTCGAGCACCTCATGCCCTCCGGATAACTCGAAGCCCTCGGGCGCGTCCCATGGTAATGCCTCCAAGGAGTCTGGGAAGAAGGCCGCTACTCGCTCAAGGAGCAAAAAGAATGCTACGCCTCAAGTCAACCCGCCGAGCGTTCCTCCGACCAACCACCTCCAAGATACCGGTGCGTTTGCGCCGGACTGCTTTGCAGGGAATGATTCATAGATAGCTGACTGCGTCGTAGACGTCGCCCTTTCCTCCTTCTTCTCCGTCCACCGCCCCATCTCCGTCACCACACCGATACCCGTTTCTTCCTCGGAAGCGACTTTCAACTCGCTATTTGACGTCTACACGCAGAGCAAGCCGAACAAGTATGCGGACGTCATCCAAACGCTGGGTAATGCCACGAGGGGGATTGAGGGCCGTGCTCAGGCCATGGAGGAGGCCGATCTGCGGGCGGAGATCCTGCAGAACCAGCAGGGCAGCGCGCCCTCCAACCGTACACTTTCACTGCAAGAAGTTCTCTCGCACCTGCCGCCCTTCAAGGCCCCTCCGCCGCCGGTGCCCAGCAGCTTGATGCAGCCCGCAAAGCCCCAGGCTGTCAAAGCCCCGCAGGAGGCGCAGCAGAAGACCATCGTGCAGAAGCCGACGAAGAAAGTCTGGCGCTCCACTCTAACTCTCACTGAGTTGACCGACGAGACTGGCCACTCGACCTTCTCTGCGGCCACCACGCCCATGGTGCGCCTGCCCACCCGCGGCTCCGACGCCATCGAGAATCCTGCGGAGGAGATCACGATCCACCAGCCCTTCCTCGAGCGCATGGAGATACGCGAGCAGGAGTGGAGGAAGTACCTCGACGAACGTGCACAGAACAAGGGCAAGACCATGCACGCCATCAGTGTCAAGAGACAGAGGAAGCTGAAGATGAAGAAGCACAAGTATAAGAAGCTGTTGAAGAGGACGAGGAACGAGCGTCGTAGGTTGGGTCAGCTTTAAGTGAGGATATTCTTATTCTCTGTATCCAAACCCACGCCTCTGTTTATCCATCTCTTTTTGCATCTCCAGGCCCTGTTGGCCATGACGGCGCAGCGCCTATCTAGGCTCGCCGTCTGTCTCTTTTTGGATTGTTGGCGTCTGCATACGTAGAACAAGTACTCTGTATTCTCGCACTGCATATCGGACTGATAGGAATGAAATGGTTTTTGAACAACAGGAGCAGCAGCATCATCAGCATCAGCAACAGCAATAACAGCATAGCAGCATAGCAGCACGCAAACGCTCCAGCTAGCTCGCCATCAGCCCTACACGCTCCCTCCCCCTCCAGCAAACCCCAAAACAGGCCCCCACGCCCGGCCCCAAACGCCTTCGCCGCCCCCACCCTATAACCCGGCTCATTATACTACAAGATAGGCACGCACAAGGGGGTGCGTCCTCGAACAGCGAACGAACCCTTACCCGCCCAACACGCCACGCCATCCTTGCCGCCACGCGCTCTCGGCCCCCGCACCCTCCCTGGTCCCCGGCTGGCTTCCGCTTCCTTCCCGCCTCATCTCATCTCATCTCTGCTTTCCCCCTGTACGTGAACCCCCCCCCCTGTACAGCCACAGCCGCGCTTTTGCTTTCTTGGGCGAGGGGCGGAGGATTCGGCGTTTCGGCCCCTCCCGTTGAAACCCTAGTACCCTGGTTTGCTGTCCGCCCCCAATGCTGTGCTGCTGTGGGGGTGGCTATACAATATACGGAGTACTGCTACTGCTATTGTGTTGGATAGTGTTGTATAGGCGGCTGTGCTGGGTGGGTGTCTGTGCGTTGCTCGAGCTGGCCGCCCCCAGTATGGTGCGTATTGTATAGGGTGCGCGCTGCTGACGGAACGGGGCGTTGGGGCTCGCGCGCGCGTGCGTGCTGAGCTGGGCGGTATGGGTCTGCGTTTGGGGGCGGGTCGCTCTCTGGTGGGGCTGGTGTAGATGCTGGTATGGCTTACGACGTGCACGGGCTACGAGCTGCGTGCTGGACGCGTGCAGCTGCGAACGGGGCTTGGGGGTGTGTGCTATGTGGGTGGAGTTGCGGGTGTGCTTCGTTATGGGGAAAAGGAAGGGGATGGGGATGGTGGGCCGTGGGCTGTAGGCTGTGGTTTTGCTGGCGTGCTTGGGTGTCTGTACCTATAGAGGGATGGATGAGCTAATGGACGGCTGCCTCTCCGTGTCCGCCCATGTCTGTCCGTGCAACAGGGGCGCACCCGCTCCTGCACCGCCAGCAGCACACGATCACGAACGCCTCACTCACCCACTTTCTGGCAGCTCGCGCCCGCTGCGCCGCGTAATGAGCAGTAGCTAGCTGTGCCTGTGCCTGCCCGCAGCGCAGCCCGCCACGTCCTGCACTCAGGCCCATACAGTACAGTGCTCGCGGCCGCAAGCGCCGCAGCGTGGTGCATTGAGTACGGAGCGCGGTGGGCGCGGACAGGTGGTGGTGTTGTGGGTGGCGAGCTGACTGGAGGGTGGGGAGTGGGGAGTGCGTCGTTAGTGCAGAGATGGGAAGGAAGGCGCCCGTGGGGGAAGTGGAGGAAGTGTGGAGAGACGAGAGAGGAAGAGATAGATGGGGTAGAGGGAGGAGAGAAGAAGGGTGTGCTGTGCTGTAGATTGCTTGGACTACAGCCAGCCACCGCAAGCACTTCGGTAGGTAGAAACCAGAGCAAAGCAAAGAAAAGTTAACTCAACCCAACCCAACCACCCACCACAGGAGCAAGCATCCCCCGCACCAGCCTACCGAATACTCCTAACCAACTCCCTCAAATCGCCGCCCTCAACCCACTCGACGCCCTGGCCACCACCCGGGCCGCCCAAGCCACCCAAGCCGCCCGCGTTCGCGCCAGCAACCACGCCCCAGCCCTCGCCCAGCTCGCCGACGACGCGCGCCGGCCGCCCGCCCACGACCGAGTTGGAGGGAATCACCATGTTTGCGGGCACGACGCTGTGGGGGAGCACTTTGACGTTGTCGCGGATGATGCAGAAGGGCTCGAGCACGCATTGCTCGCCGACGTGCACGTGGCTGCTTATGCTGGCTGCGGAGATGTGCGAGTTGGGTCCTGGGGGGTTGGGGTTAGTGTTTGTGTGTGTGTGTGTGTGTGTGTGGAGGATAAGGGAGAGGATGCAAAGCAGAAAGAAAGAAGCGGAGGAAATGGCAGCAGCAGCAGCAGCAGAGGCAACCACACCTACATACCAATAAAGACATTATCACCAATCTTCATCGGGTAATAGTTCAACTGGCCCCGACTAATCCTGGCCGGGGGCTTAATGACGCAGCCGGTGCTGACAACCGTGCACTTCCCGATGCTGATAGCGGTGGCAGCAGACGCAGCGGCCGGCGGCGCCCCGCCTCCGCTGCTGCTGGGCGTCTCGCTCTTGAAGCGGTGCAGGTCGCCGCGCAGGTGCACGTCGGCCATGATGACCGTCTTGCCGCCGAGCGTGATGTTCGCGGTGCCGCTGATGTGCGCGCGGCGGCTCACTTTGTTGCCGCTGTCCTGTGGGGTGGGGGGTTAGTGCGTGTGTGCGTGGGAGGGGATGGTGGGGGAGGGGGAGGTGGTGACGGCGGAGAGAGGAGAGTAGAGGGAGAGAGAAAGACAGCAATCAAAGACGCAAAAAAAAAAAAAAAAAAAAAAAAAAAAACCACACATACCGTCTCAATATACTCCCCCTTAGGCACCTTCCTCGCAGCCGCCTGTCTCGACATCTTCACCTAGCGGTATGGTAGAACCCCTCCTACCCACTCAACTCAACTCACTCACAACACGCTTTAAACACTTTCGGTGCTTCGGCTTGGGGTTCGTTTTGCGTCGGTAGCACGGCACGCCGCTTGCGGGCTGTGGGCTGTGTGGGCAAAATGAGGTTGATGTTGATGTTGGTGTTGGACCGTTGGTGGATGATGGACGCGCTCGGCCCGGCGCTGCTTTGTTGTCGCGCTCCCGCCGGCGCGGATGCCGCGCCCGCCCACGTGATCAATAACTAAGTATCTTTGGCAACTGGCCGTCTCATGGATAACCTACATGCCTAAGTCTTGTTTTCGCTGCGCTACCTATTCAACGCGCTTTTAACCTCCCTCATTTCAACACCGCTTCCTTCCATGCATGCATCCACACATATACACAAGATATATACACCACCACACACACACACACACACACACACACATACACACACACACACACAAACCCGCACCCTACGCCTCCCCCGGCCAAACCTCATCCGCGACCTGCCTCACCAATTGCATCTTCCTCGCCATGCCCTCCCGATCAATCAGATTGCCCTGCGCATGGCTCGCAAACCCGCACTGGGGGCTCACACCCAAGCGGCCCAGCGCCTCCTCACGGGTCTGGCCACTGCCCTTGGCGACCACGTCCGCGGCCGCGTACACGCGCTTCTTCATCTCGTCCTTGTCCTCCAGCTCCGGGAACTTGGACGTCACGATGCCGAGAATCACGTTTTTGTGCGTGGGCAGGTGCGCCAGCGGCTCGAAACCCCCCGCTCGTGCCGTGTCGTACTCCAGGTAGTAGGTCGACATGTTGAGTTCTTGGAAGAGCTTGGTTGCGATGCGGTCGTAGCCGCCTTCGGAGAAGTGGCGCGAGCCGACGAAGTTGCCTGCGTGGGGGTGCGGGGCGTTAGTTGGTGCTTCCTAACCTGGTGGTGG